>NC_088412.1:8110373-8112873 GCF_034236695.1 Oncorhynchus nerka
ACTGGAAAACCATCTCTGTCAAACTACTGGAAAACCATCTCTGTCAAACTACTGGAAAACCATCTGGAAAACTACTAGAAAACCATCTGTCAAACTACTGGAAAACCATCTCTGTCAAACTACTGTAAAACCATCTGTAAAACCATCTCTGTCAAACTACTGGAAAACCATCTGGAAAACTACTAGAAAACCATCTGTCAAACTACTGGAAAACCATCTCTGTCAAACTACTGTAAAACCATCTGTAAAACCATCTCTGTCAAGCTACTGGAAAACCATCTGTCAAACTGCTGGAAAACTACTTGAAAATCACCTGGAAAACTACTGGAAAACCATCTCTGTCAAACTACTGGAAAACCATCTCTGTCAAGCTACTGGAAAACCATCTCTGTCAAACTACTGGAAAACCATCTGTAAAACCATCTCTGTCAAGCTACTGGAAAACCATCTCTGTCAAGCTACTGGAAAACCATCTGTAAAACCATCTCTGTCAAGCTACTGGAAAACCATCTGTAAAACCATCTCTGTCAAGCTACTGGAAAACCATCTCTGTCAAGCTACTGGAAAACCATCTGTAAAACCATCTCTGTCAAGCTACTGGAAAACCATCTCTGTCAAGCTACTGGAAAACCATCTCTGTCAAAATACTGGAAAACCATCTCTGTCAAACTACTGGAAAACCATCTCTGTCAAATTACTGGAAAACCATATCTGTCAAACTACTGGAAAACTACTGGAAAACCATTTGGAAAACTACTGGAAAACCACCTGGAAAACTACTGGAAAACCATCTCTGTCAAACTACTGGAAAACCATCTGTCAAACTACTGGAAAACCATCTCTGTCAAACTACTGGAAAACCATCTGGAAAACTACTGGAAAACCACCTGTGTCAAACTACTGTAAAACAATCTCTGTCAAACTACTGGGAAACCATCTCTGTCAAACTACTGGAAAACCATCTGTCAAACTACTGGAAAACCATCTGTCAAACTACTGGAAAACCACCTGGAAAATCATATCTGTCAAACTACTGGAAAACCATCTGTAAAACCATCTCTGTCAAACTACTGGAAAACCATCTGTCAAACTACTGGAAAACTACTGGAAAACCTTCTTTCAAACTACTGGAAAATAATCCCTCTCAAACTACTGTAAAATAATCTCTGTCAAACTACTGGAAAACCATCTGTCAAACTCCTCGAAAACCATCTCTGTCAAACTACTGGAAAACCATCTGGAAAACTACTGGAAAACCATCTCTGTCAAACTACTGTAAAATAATCTCTGTCAAACTACTGGAAAACCATCTCTGTCAAACTACTGGAAAACCATCTCTGTCAAACTACTGGAAAACCATTTGGAAAACTACTGGAAAACCATCTCTGTCAAACTACTGGAAAACCATCTCTGTAAAACTACTGGAAAACTACTGGAAAACCACCTGTGTCAAACTACTGTAAAACAATCTCTGTCAAACTACTGGAAAACCATCTCTGTCAAACTACTGGAAAACCATCTGGAAAACTACTAGAAAACCATCTGTCAAACTACTGGAAAACCATCTCTGTCAAACTACTGTAAAACCATCTGTAAAACCATCTCTGTCAAACTACTGGAAAACCATCTGGAAAACTACTAGAAAACCATCTGTCAAACTACTGGAAAACCATCTCTGTCAAACTACTGTAAAACCATCTGTAAAACCATCTCTGTCAAGCTACTGGAAAACCATCTGTCAAACTGCTGGAAAACTACTTGAAAATCACCTGGAAAACTACTGGAAAACCATCTCTGTCAAACTACTGGAAAACCATCTCTGTCAAGCTACTGGAAAACCATCTCTGTCAAACTACTGGAAAACCATCTGTAAAACCATCTCTGTCAAGCTACTGGAAAACCATCTGTAAAACCATCTCTGTCAAGCTACTGGAAAACCATCTCTGTCAAGCTACTGGAAAACCATCTGTAAAACCATCTCTGTCAAGCTACTGGAAAACCATCTCTGTCAAGCTACTGGAAAACCATCTCTGTCAAAATACTGGAAAACCATCTCTGTCAAACTACTGGAAAACCATCTCTGTCAAATTACTGGAAAACCATATCTGTCAAACTACTGGAAAACTACTGGAAAACCATTTGGAAAACTACTGGAAAACCACCTGGAAAACTACTGGAAAACCATCTCTGTCAAACTACTGGAAAACCATCTGTCAAACTACTGGAAAACCATCTCTGTCAAACTACTGGAAAACCATCTGTAAAACCATCTCTGTCAAGCTACTGGAAAACCATCTGTAAAACCATCTCTGTCAAGCTACTGGAAAACCATCTCTGTCAAGCTACTGGAAAACCATCTGTCAAACCATCTGGAAAAAAACCATCTCTGTCAAGCTACTGGAAAACCATCTCTGTCAAAATACTGGAAAACCATCTCTGTCAAACTACTGGAAAACCATCTCTGTCAAATTACTGGAAAACCATATCTGTCAAACTACTG
>NC_088412.1:8120373-8150373 GCF_034236695.1 Oncorhynchus nerka
AACACATAACATCAACTAGTGACTACAACACATAACATCAACTAGTTACTACAACACATAACATCAACTAGTTACTACAACATAACATCAACTAGTTACTACAACACATAACATCAACTAGTTACTACAACATAACATCAACTAGTTACTACAACATAACATCAACTAGTTACTACAACATCACCTAATTACAACAACTTAACATCAACTAGTTACTACAACATCAACTAGTTACTACAACATAACATCAACTAGTTACTACAACATCAACTAGTTACTAAACAACACATAACACCAACTAGTTACTACAACATCAACTAGTTACTACAACACATAACATCAACTAGTGACTACAACACATAACATCAACTAGTTACTACAACATCAACTAGTTACTACAACATAACATCAACTAGTTACTACAACATAACATCAACTAGTTACTACAACATAACATCAACTAGTTACTACAACATCAACTAGTTACTACAACATCAACTAGTTACTACAACATCAACTAGTTACTACAACATCAACTAGTTACTACAACATAACATCAACTAGTTACTACAACATCAACTAGTTACTAAACGACACATAACATCAACTAGTTACAACAACATATAACATCAACTAGTTACTACAACACATAACATCTACTAGTTACTACAACACATACCATCAACTAGTTACTACAACATCAACTAGTTACTACAACATAACATCAACTAGTTACAACAACACATAACATCAACTAGTTACTACAACATCAACTAATTACTACAACATAACATCAACTAGTTACAACAACACATAACATCAACTAGTTACTACAACATCAACTAGTTACTACAACACATAACATCAACTAGTTACTACAACACATATAATCAACTAGTTACTACAACATCAACTAGTTACTACAACACATAACATCAACTAGTTACTACAACATATAACACCAACTAGTTACTACAACACATAACATCAACTAGTTACTACAACACATAACATCAACTAGTTACAACAACATCAACTAGTTACTACAACACATAACATCAACTAGTTACTACAACATCAACTAGTTACTACAACATAACACCAACTAGTTACTAAAACATATAACATCACCAACTAGTTACAACAACATATAACATCAACTAGTTACTACAACATTTAACATCAACTAGTTACTACAACATCAACTAGTTACTACAACATCAACTAGTTACTACAACACATAACATCAACTAGTTACTACAACATCAACTAGTTACTACAACATCAACTAGTTACTACAACACATAACATCAACTAGTTACTACAACATATAACATCAACTAGTTACTACAACACATAACATCAACTAGTTACTACAACACATAACATCAACTAGTTACTACAACATCAACTAGTTACTACAACACATAACATCAACTAGTTACTACAACATCAACTAGTTACTACAACATCAACTAGTTACTACAACATAACACTAACTAGTTACTACAACACATAACATCAACAACTAGTTACTACAACATCAACTAGTTACTACAACATCAACTAGTTACTACAACATCAACTAGTTACTACAACATAACACCAACTAGTTACTACAACACATAAAATCAACTAGTTACTACAACATCAACTAGTTACTACAACACATAACATCAACTAGTTACTACAACACATAACATCAACTAGTGACTACAACACATAACATCAACTAGTTACTACAACACATAACATCAACTAGTTACTACAACACATAACATCAACTAGTTACTACAACATAACATCAACTAGTTACTACAACATAACATCAACTAGTTACTACAACATCACCTAGTTACAACAACTTAACATCAACTAGTTACTACAACATCAACTAGTTACTACAACATAACATCAACTAGTTACTACAACATCAACTAGTTACTAAACAACACATAACACCAACTAGTTACTACAACATCAACTAGTTACTACAACACATAACATCAACTAGTTACTACAACATCAACTAGTTACTACAACATAACATCAACTAGTTACTACAACATAACATCAACTAGTTACTACAACATCAACTAGTTACTACAACATCAACTAGTTACTACAACATCAACTAGTTACTACAACATAACATCAACTAGTTACTACAACATCAACTAGTTACTAAACAACACATAACATAAACTAGTGACTACAACATCAACTAGTTACTACAACACATAACATCAACTAGTTACTACAACACATAACATCAACTAGTGACTACAACATAACACCAACTAGTGACTACAACATAACACCAACTAGTTACTACAACATCAACTAGTTACTACAACACATAACATCAACTAGTTACTACAACACATAACATCAACTAGTTACTATAACATCAACTAGTTACTACAACACATAACATCAACAACTAGTTACTAAACAACACATAACATCAACTAGTTACTATAACATCAACTAGTTACTACAACACATAACATCAACTAGTGACTACAACACATAACATCAACTAGTTACTACAACATCAACTAGTTACTACAACATAACATCAACTAGTTACTACAACATCAACCAGTTACTACAACATCAACTAGTTACTACAACATAACATCAACTAGTTACTACAACATCAACTAGTTACTACAACATCAACTAGTTACTACAACATCAACTAGTTACTAAACAACACATAACATCAACTAGTTACTAAACAACACATAACATCAACTAGTTACTACAACATCAACTAGTTACTACAACACATAACATCAACTAGTTACTACAACACATAACATCAACTAGTTACTACAACACATAACATCAACTAGTTACTACAACACATAACATCAACTAGTTACTACAACACATAACATCAACTAGTTACTACAACACATAACATCAACTAGTGACTACAACATAACACCAACTAGTTACTACAACATCAACTAGTTACTACAACACATAACATCAACTAGTTACTACAACACATAACATCAACTAGTTACTACAACATCAACTAGTTACTACAACACATAACATCAACAACTAGTTACTACAACACATAACATCAACTAGTTACTACAACATCAACTAGTTACTACAACACATAACATCAACAACTAGTTACTACAACACATAAAATCAACTAGTTACAACAACATCAACTAGTTACTACAACACATAACATCAACTAGTTACTACAACATCAACTAGTTACTAAACAACACATAACATCAACTAGTTACTACAACACATAACATCAACTAGTGACTACAACACATAACATCAACTAGTTACTACAACATATAACATCAACTAGTTACTACAACATAAAATCAACAACATAAAATCAACTAGTTACTACAACACATAACATCAACTAGTTACTACAACATAACATCAACTAGTTACTACAACATAACATCAACTAGTTACTACAACATAACATCAACTAGTGACTACAACATAACACCAACTAGTTACTACAACATAACATCAACTAGTTACTACAACATCACCTAGTTACAACAACTTAACATCAACTAGTTACTACAACATCAACTAGTTACTACAACATAACATCAACTAGTGACTACAACATAACACCAACTAGTGACTACAACATAACACCAACTAGTTACTACAACATCAACTAGTTACTACAACACATAACATCAACTAGTTACTACAACACATAACATCAACTAGTTACTATAACATCAACTAGTTACTACAACACATAACATCAACAACTAGTTACTAAACAACACATAACATCAACTAGTTACTATAACATCAACTAGTTACTACAACACATAACATCAACTAGTGACTACAACACATAACATCAACTAGTTACTACAACATCAACTAGTTACTACAACATAACATCAACTAGTTACTACAACATCAACTAGTTACTACAACATCAACTAGTTACTACAACATAACATCAACTAGTTACTACAACATCAACTAGTTACTACAACATCAACTAGTTACTACAACATCAACTAGTTACTAAACAACACATAACATCAACTAGTTACTAAACAACACATAACATCAACTAGTTACTACAACACATAACATCAACTAGTTACTACAACACATAACATCAACTAGTTACTACAACACATAACATCAACTAGTTACTACAACACATAACATCAACTAGTTACTACAACATCAACTAGTTACTACAACACATAACATCAACTAGTTACTACAACACATAACATCAACTAGTTACTACAACACATAACATCAACTAGTTACTACAACACATAACATCAACTAGTTACTACAACACATAACATCAACAACTAGTTACTACAACACATAACATCAACTAGTTACTACAACATCAACTAGTTACTACAACACATAACATCAACAACTAGTTACTACAACACATAAAATCAACTAGTTACAACAACATCAACTAGTTACTACAACACATAACATCAACTAGTTACTACAACATCAACTAGTTACTAAACAACACATAACATCAACTAGTTACTACAACACATAACATCAACTAGTGACTACAACACATAACATCAACTAGTTACTACAACATATAACATCAACTAGTTACTACAACATAAAATCAACTAGTTACTACAACACATAACATCAACTAGTTACTACAACATAACATCAACTAGTTACTACAACATAACATCAACTAGTTACTACAACATAACATCAACTAGTGACTACAACATAACACCAACTAGTTACTACAACATAACATCAACTAGTTACTACAACATCACCTAGTTACAACAACTTAACATCAACTAGTTACTACAACATCAACTAGTTACTACAACATAACATCAACTAGTGACTACAACATAACACCAACTAGTGACTACAACATAACACCAACTAGTTACTACAACATCAACTAGTTACTACAACACATAACATCAACTAGTTACTACAACATCAACTAGTTACTACAACACATAACATCAACAACTAGTTACTAAACAACACATAACATCAACTAGTTACTATAACATCAACTAGTTACTACAACACATAACATCAACTAGTGACTACAACACATAACATCAACTAGTTACTACAACATCAACTAGTTACTACAACATAACATCAACTAGTTACTACAACATCAACCAGTTACTACAACATCAACTAGTTACTACAACATAACATCAACTAGTTACTACAACATCAACTAGTTACTACAACATCAACTAGTTACTACAACATCAACTAGTTACTAAACAACACATAACATCAACTAGTTACTAAACAACACATAACATCAACTAGTTACTACAACACATAACATCAACTAGTTACTACAACACATAACATCAACTAGTTACTACAACACATAACATCAACTAGTTACTACAACACATAACATCAACTAGTTACTACAACACATAACATCAACTAGTTACTACAACATCAACTAGTTACTACAACACATAACATCAACTAGTTACTACAACACATAACATCAACTAGTTACTACAACACATAACATCAACTAGTTACTACAACACATAACATCAACTAGTTACTACAACACATAACATCAACTAGTGACTACAACATAACACCAACTAGTTACTACAACATCAACTAGTTACTACAACACATAACATCAACTAGTTACTACAACACATAACATCAACTAGTTACTACAACATCAACTAGTTACTACAACACATAACATCAACAACTAGTTACTACAACACATAACATCAACTAGTTACTACAACACATAACATCAACTAGTTACTACAACATCAACTAGTTACTACAACACATAACATCAACAACTAGTTACTACAACACATAAAATCAACTAGTTACAACAACATCAACTAGTTACTACAACACATAACATCAACTAGTTACTACAACATCAACTAGTTACTAAACAACACATAACATCAACTAGTTACTACAACACATAACATCAACTAGTGACTACAACACATAACATCAACTAGTTACTACAACATATAACATCAACTAGTTACTACAACATAAAATCAACTAGTTACTACAACACATAACATCAACTAGTTACTACAACATAACATCAACTAGTTACTACAACATAACATCAACTAGTTACTACAACATAACATCAACTAGTTACTACAACATCAACTAGTTACTACAACATAACATCAACTAGTGACTACAACATAACACCAACTAGTTACTACAACATAACATCAACTAGTTACTACAACATCACCTAGTTACAACAACTTAACATCAACTAGTTACTACAACATCAACTAGTTACTACAACATAACATCAACTAGTTACTACAACATCAACTAGTTACTAAACAACACATAACATCAACTAGTTACTAAACAACACATAACATCAACTAGTTACTACAACATCAACTAGTTACTACAACACATAACATCAACTAGTTACTACAACATCAACTAGTTACTACAACACATAACATCAACTAGTGACTACAACATAACACCAACTAGTTACTACAACATCAACTAGTTACTACAACACATAACATCAACTAGTTACTACAACACATAACATCAACTAGTTACTACAACACATAACATCAACTAGTGACTACAACATAACACCAACTAGTTACTACAACATCAACTAGTTACTACAACACATAACACCAACTAGTTACTACAACATTAACTAGTTACTACAACACATAACATCAACTAGTTACTATAACATCAACTAGTTACTACAACACATAACATCAACAACTAGTTACTAAACAACACATAACATCAACTAGTTACTATAACATCAACTAGTTACTACAACACATAACATCAACTAGTTACTACAACACATAACATCAACTAGTTACTACAACATCAACTAGTTACTACAACATAACATCAACTAGTGACTACAACACATAACATCAACTAGTTACTACAACATCAACTAGTTACTACAACACATAACATCAACTAGTGACTACAACATAACACCAACTAGTTACTACAACATCAACTAGTTACTACAACACATAACATCAACTAGTTACTACAACACATAACATCAACTAGTTACTATAACATCAACTAGTTACTACAACACATAACATCAACAACTAGTTACTAAACAACACATAACATCAACTAGTTACTATAACATCAACTAGTTACTACAACACATAACATCAACTAGTTACTACAACACATAACATCAACTAGTGACTACAACACATAACATCAACTAGTTACTACAACATCAACTAGTTACTAAACAACACATAACATCAACTAGTTACTACAACATCAACTAGTTACTACAACACATAACATCAACTAGTTACTACAACATCAACTAGTTACTACAACACATAACATCAACTAGTGACTACAACATAACACCAACTAGTTACTACAACATCAACTAGTTACTACAACACATAACATCAACTAGTTACTACAACACATAACATCAACTAGTTACTATAACATCAACTAGTTACTACAACATAACACCAACTAGTTACTACAACACATAACATCAACTAGTTACTATAACATCAACTAGTTACTACAACACATAACATCAACTAGTTACTACAACACATAACATCAAATAGTTACTACAACACATAACATCAAATAGTTACTACAACATAACATCAACTAGTTACTACAACATCAACTAGTTACTACAACATCAACTAGTTACTACAACACATAACATCAACTAGTTACTACAACATCAACTAGTTACTACAACATCAACTAGTTACTACAACACATAACATCAACTAGTTACTACAACATCAACTAGTTACTACAACATCAACTAGTTACAACAACATATAACATCAACTAGTTACTACAACACATAACATCAACTAGTTACTACAACATATAACATCAAATAGTTACTATAACATCAACTAGTTACTACAACATCAACTAGTTACTACAACACATAACATCAACTAGTTACTACAACACATAACATCAACTAGTTACTATAACATCAACTAGTTACTACAACACATAGCATCAACTAGTTACTACAACACATAACATCAACTAGTTACTATAACATCAACTAGTTACTAAACAACACATAACATCAACTAGTTACTACAACATAACATCAACTAGTTACTACAACATCAACTAGTTACTACAACATCAACTAGTTACTACAACACATAACATCAACTAGTTACTACAATATCAACTAGTTACTACAACACATAACATCAACTAGTTACTACAACATCAACTAGTTACTAAACAACACATAACATCAACTAGTTACTAAACAACACATAACATCAACTAGTTACTACAACATCAACTAGTTACTACAACACATAACATCAACTAGTTACTACAACATCAACTAGTTACTACAACACATAACATCAACTAGTTACTACAACACATAACATCAACTAGTTACTACAACATATAACATCAAATAGTTACTATAACATCAACTAGTTACTACAACATCAACTAGTTACTACAACACATAACATCAACTAGTTACTACAACACATAACATCAACTAGTTACTATAACATCAACTAGTTACTACAACACATAGCATCAACTAGTTACTACAACACATAACATCAACTAGTTACTATAACATCAACTAGTTACTAAACAACACATAACATCAACTAGTTACTACAACATAACATCAACTAGTTACTACAACATCAACTAGTTACTACAACATCAACTAGTTACTACAACACATAACATCAACTAGTTACTACAACATCAACTAGTTACTACAACATCAACTAGTTACTACAACACATAACATCAACTAGTTACTATAACATCAACTAGTTACTACAACACATAACATCAACAACTAGTTACTAAACAACACATAACATCAACTAGTTACTATAACATCAACTAGTTACTAAACAACACATAACATCAACTAGTGACTACAACACATAACATCAACTAGTTACTACAACATCAACTAGTTACTAAACAACACATAACATCAACTAGTTACTACAACATCAACTAGTTACTACAACACATAACATCAACTAGTTACTACAACATCAACTAGTTACTACAACACATAACATCAACTAGTGACTACAACATAACACCAACTAGTTACTACAACATCAACTAGTTACTACAACACATAACATCAACTAGTTACTACAACACATAACATCAACTAGTTACTATAACATCAACTAGTTACTACAACATAACACCAACTAGTTACTACAACACATAACATCAACTAGTTACTATAACATCAACTAGTTACTACAACACATAACATCAACTAGTTACTACAACACATAACATCAAATAGTTACTACAACACATAACATCAAATGGTTACTACAACATAACATCAACTAGTTACTACAACATCAACTAGTTACTACAACATCAACTAGTTACTACAACACATAACATCAACTAGTTACTACAACATCAACTAGTTACTACAACATCAACTAGTTACTACAACACATAACATCAACTAGTTACTACAACATCAACTAGTTACTACAACATCAACTAGTTACAACAACATATAACATCAACTAGTTACTACAACACATAACATCAACTAGTTACTACAACATATAACATCAAATAGTTACTATAACATCAACTAGTTACTACAACATCAACTAGTTACTACAACACATAACATCAACTAGTTACTACAACACATAACATCAACTAGTTACTATAACATCAACTAGTTACTACAACACATAGCATCAACTAGTTACTACAACACATAACATCAACTAGTTACTATAACATCAACTAGTTACTAAACAACACATAACATCAACTAGTTACTACAACATAACATCAACTAGTTACTACAACATCAACTAGTTACTACAACATCAACTAGTTACTACAACACATAACATCAACTAGTTACTACAATATCAACTAGTTACTACAACACATAACATCAACTAGTTACTACAACATCAACTAGTTACTAAACAACACATAACATCAACTAGTTACTAAACAACACATAACATCAACTAGTTACTACAACACATAACATCAACTAGTTACTACAACATCAACTAGTTACTACAACACATAACATCAACTAGTTACTACAACACATAACATCAACTAGTTACTACAACATATAACATCAAATAGTTACTATAACATCAACTAGTTACTACAACATCAACTAGTTACTACAACACATAACATCAACTAGTTACTACAACACATAACATCAACTAGTTACTATAACATCAACTAGTTACTACAACATATCAACATCAACTAGTTACTACAACACATAACATCAACTAGTTACTATAACATCAACTAGTTACTAAACAACACATAACATCAACTAGTTACTACAACATAACATCAACTAGTTACTACAACATCAACTAGTTACTACAACATCAACTAGTTACTACAACACATAACATCAACTAGTTACTACAACATCAACTAGTTACAACAACATATAACATCAACTAGTTACTACAACACATAACATCAACTAGTTACTACAACATATAACATCAAATAGTTACTATAACATCAACTAGTTACTACAACATCAACTAGTTACTACAACACATAACATCAACTAGTTACTATAACATCAACTAGTTACTACAACACATAGCATCAACTAGTTACTACAACACATAACATCAACTAGTTACTATAACATCAACTAGTTACTAAACAACACATAACATCAACTAGTTACTACAACATAACATCAACTAGTTACTACAACATCAACTAGTTACTACAACATCAACTAGTTACTACAACACATAACATCAACTAGTTACTACAATATCAACTAGTTACTACAACACATAACATCAACTAGTTACTACAACATAACAGCATTTGCCTTGATGACAGCTTTGCACACTCTTGGCATGTGAGTGAGTGAGTGAGTGAGTGAGTGAGTGAGTGAGTGAGTGAGTGAGTGAGTGAGTGAGTGAGTGAGTGAGTGAGTGAGTGAGTGAGTGAGTGAGTGAGTGCGTGCGTGAGTGTGTACATACATGCTGGTGTAGAGGCGTGATCCATTTTGCTGGTTCTGCAGGCGGGTCTTGGCCAAGTCAATGGGAAACACACAGCTCACACCAATCAGCCCTGCTATCCCACCGTTTATCAACTTGGCAGGCAAACTGGGGGGAGGAGAGGAGAAAGAGGGAGGGAGGAAGGGAGATGGAGAGAGGTGGAAGAGGGAGGGAGGAAGGGAGATGAGGAGAGGAGGAAGGGAGATGGAGAGAGGAGGAAGAGGAAGGGAGATGGAGAGAGGAGGAAGAGGAAGGGAGATGGAGAGAGGAGGAAGAGGGAGGGGAAGGGAGATGGAGAGAGGAGGAAGAGGAAGGGAGATGGAGAGAGGAGGAAGAGGGAGGGGAAGGGAGATGGAGAGAGGAGGAAGAGGGAGGGGAAGGGAGATGGAGAGAGGAGGAAGAGGGAGGGAAGGGAGATGGAGAGAGGAGGAAGAAGGAGGGGGAAGGGAGATGGAGAGAGGAGGAAGAGAGAGGGAGGAAGGGAGATGGAGAGAGGAGGAAGAGAGAGGGGAAGGGAGATGGAGAGAGGGAGGGAGGAAGAGGGAGGGGAAGGGAGATGAGAGAGGAGGAAGGGGGAGGGGAAGGGAGATGGAGAGAGGAGGAAGAGGGAGGGAGGAAGGGAGATGGAGAGAGGAGGAAGAGGGAGGGGGATGGAGATGGAGAGAGGAGGAAGAGGGAGGGGAAGGGGCGGAAGAGGGAGGAAGGGAGATGGAGAGAGGAGGAAGAGAGAGGGGAAGGGAGATGGAGAGAGGGAGGAAGGGAGATGGAGAGAGGAGGAAGAGGGAGGGGAAGGGAGATGGAGAGAGGAGGAAGAGAGAGGGAGGAAGGGAGATGGAGAGAGGAGGAAGAGGGAGGGGAAGGGAGATGGCTCACACCAATCAGAGAGGAGGAAGGGAGATGGAAAGAGGAGGAAGAGGGGGGAGGAAGGGAGATGGAGAGAGGAGGAAGAGGGAGGGGAAGGGAGATGGAGAGAGGAGGAAGAGGAAGGAGGGGAAGGGAGAAGGAGATGGAGAGAGGAGGATGAGGGAGGGGAAGGGCGGAAGAGGGAGGAAGGGAGATGGAGAGAGGAGGAAGAGAGAGGGGAAGGGAGATGGAGAGAGGGAGGAAGGAGATGGAGAGAGGAGGAAAAGGGAGGGGAAGGGAGATGGAGAGAGGAGGAAGAGAGAGCGAGGAAGGGAGATGGAGAGAGGAGGAAGAGAGAGCGAGGAAGGGAGATGGAGAGAGGAGGAAGAGGGAGGGGAAGGGAGATGGAGAGAGGAGGAAGAGGGAGGGGAAGGGAGATGGAGAGAGGAGGAAGAGGGAGGGAAGGAGATGGAGAGAGGAGGAAGAGGGAGGGGAAGGGAGATGGAGATGGAGAGAGGAGGAAGAGGGGAGGGGAAGGGCAGAAGAGGGAGGAAGGGAGATGGAGAGAGGGAGGAAGGGAGATGGAGAGAGGAGGAAGAGGGAGGGGAAGGGAGATGGAGAGAGGAGGAAGAGGGAGGGGAAGGGAGATGGAGAGAGGAGGATGAAGAGAGAGGGAGGAAGGGAGATGGAGAGAGGAGGAAGAGGGAGGGGAAGGGAGATGGAGAGAGGGAGAAAGGGAGATGGAGAGAGGAGGAAGAGGGGGGGAAGGGAGATGGAGAGAGGAGGAAGATGGAGGGGAAGGGAGATGGAGATGGAGAGAGGGAGGAAAGAGGGAGGGGAAGGGAGGGGAAGGGCGGAAGAGGGAGGAAGGGAGATGGAGAGAGGGAGGAAGGGAGATGGAGAGAGGAGGAAAAGGGAGGGAAGGGAGATGGAGAGAGGAGGAAGAGAGAGCGAGGAAGGGAGATGGAGAGAGGAGGAAGAGAGAGCGAGGAAGGGAGATGGAGAGAGGAGGAAGAGGGAGGGGAAGGGAGATGGAGAGAGGAGGAAGAGGGAGGGGAAGGGAGATGGAGAGAGGAGGAAGAGGGAGGGGAAGGGAGATGGAGAGAGGAGGAAGAGGGAGGGGAAGGGAGATGGAGATGGAGAGAGGAGGAAGAGGGAGGGGAAGGGCAGAAGAGGGAGGAAGGGAGATGGAGAGAGGGAGGAAGGGAGATGGAGAGAGGAGGAAGAGGGAGGGGAAGGGAGATGGAGAGAGGGAGGAAGAGGGAGGGGAAGGGAGATGGAGAGAGGATGAAGAGAGAGGGAGGAAGGGAGATGGAGAGAGGAGGAAGAGGGAGGGGAAGGGAGATGGAGAGAGGGAGAAAGGGAGATGGAGAGAGGAGGAAGAGGGAGGGGAAGGGAGATGGAGAGAGGAGGAAGATGGAGGGGAAGGGAGATGGAGATGGAGAGAGGAGGAAGAGGGAGGGGAAGGGCGGAAGAGGAGGAAGGGAGATGGAGAGAGGGAGGAAGGGAGATGGAGAGAGGAGGAAGAGGGAGGGGAAGGGAGATGAAGAGAGGAGGAAGAGGGAGGGAAGGGAGATGGAGAGAGGAGGAAGAGAGAGGGAGAAAGGGAGATGGAGAGAGGAGGAAGAGGGAGGAGATGGAGAGAGGAGGAAGAGGGAGGGGAAGGGGGATGGAGAGAGGAGGAAGAGGGAGGGGAAGGGAGATGGAGAGAGGAGGAAGGGGAAGGGAGATGGAGATGGAGAGAGGAGGAAGAGGGAGGGAAGGGCGGAAGAGGGAGGGGGAGGGAGGAAGAGGAGGAAGGGGAAGGGAGATGGAGAGAGGTGGAAGAGGGAGGGAGGAAGGGAGATGGAGAGAGGAGGAAGAAGGAGGGGAAGGGAGATGGAGAGAGGTGGAAGAAGGAGGGAAAGGAAGAAGGAAGAGAAGGAATTAGGGGAGAAGAAGGAGAGAAATAATGCTGCTGTGAAATATCGCTGCACATCACATCTATCACTTTTATAGTGTTACAAGGGGACATTATCCCACAGCTGACACCACGTGGTAACATAGGGGACATTATCCCACAGCTGACACCACATGGTTACATAGGGGACATTATCCCACAGCTGACACCACATGGTTACATAGGGGACATTATCCCACAGCTGACACCACATGGTTACATAGTGGACAATAGGGGACATTATCCCACAGCTGACACCACATGGTTACATTATCCCACAGCTGACACCACATGGTTACATAGGGGACATTATCCCACAGCTGACACCACGTGGTAACATAGGGGACATTATCCCACAGCTGACACCACATGGTTACATTATCCCACAGCTGACACCACATGGTTACATAGGGGACATTATCCCACAGCTGACACCACATGGTTACGTAGGGGACATTATCCCACAGCTGACACCACATGGTTACATGGGGGCATTATCCCACAACTGACACCACATGGTTACATAGGGGACATTATCCCACAGCTGACACCACATGGTTACATAGGGGACATTATCCCACAGCTGACACCACATGGTTACATAGGGGGCATTATCCCACTGCTGACACCACGTGGTTACATAGGGGACATTATCCCACAGCTGACACCACATGGTTACATAGGGGACATTATCCCACAGCTGACACCACATGGTTACATAGTGGACAATAGGGGACATTATCCCACAGCTGACACCACATGTGGCGCTATGTTAATTTGATCAGCTATGGGTCAAATATGATACATGCGACATGTAGATCTTATAGAACACGGGGACCTTGAATAAACTGTGAGGGAGGAGACAGAAGCACACTTGTTTAACATTGAAGAATATAATGCTTAACAATTTTCAGATCTGTTTTCTTATACACAAGTTGTGTCTGAAATGGCACCCTTTTCCCTAAACAGTACACTACTTTTTTTACCAGGGCCTGCATAAAAGTGCACAATATAGGGAATAGGGTGCCATTTGAGGGAGACGCCAGAGTTGAATGTTAACAGCTAATGCATGCTAACCTGATCTGCTTGTCAGCCATTTGATTTCTCTGTGTTGAGGTGTTCCACAATACAACTGCCCGTCTGTCTGAAGGTTTGAGCCAATCAGGACATCTGTTGTGCGTTTCTTTCTCTAGTCTATTAATGGAGACACGTTGCTTGTAAACTCTTTGTTCGTTTTTCAAACTGTATTTGTTTCTATCAGTCAGTCAGTTTGCTTGTGGCTGAAGAGCTGGTCGGTAGAGGTTGAGGGGATATCTGAAACAGATAAAACATGAGAAAGAGAGAGCCTGTTGGTTAATAACATAAAGGAGTTGTTGGTTAATAACATCAAGGAGTTGTTGGTTAACAACATCAAGGAGTTGTTGGTTAACAACATAAAGGAGTTGTTGGTTAATAACATAAAGGAGTTGTTGGTTAATAACATCAATAACATCAAGGAGTTGTTGGTTAACAACATCAAGGAGTTGTTGGTTAACAACATAAAGGAGTTGTTGGTTAATAACATCAAGGAGTTGTTGGTTAATAACATCAAGGAGTTGTTGGTTAATTAATTAATAACATAAAGGAGTTGTTGGTTAATAACATAAAGGAGTTGTTGGTTAATAACATCAAGGAGTTGTTGGTTAATAACATCAAGGAGTTGTTGTTGGTTAATAACATCAAGGAGTTGTTGGTTAATAACATCAAGGAGTTGTTGGTTAATAACATCAAGGAGTTGTTGGTTAATAACATCAAGGAGTTGTTGGTTAACAACATAAAGGAGTTGTTGGTTAATAACATAAAGGAGTTGTTGGTTAATAACATAAAGGAGTTGTTGGTTAATAACATCAAGGAGTTGTTGGTTAACAACATAAAGGAGTTGTTGGTTAATAACATAAAGGAGTTGTTGGTTAATAACATAAAGGAGTTGTTGGTTAATTAATTAATAACATAAAGGAGTTGTTGGTTAACAACATAAAGGAGTTGTTGGTTAATTAATTAATAACATAAAGGAGTTGTTGGTTAATAACATAAAGGAGTTGTTGGTTAACAACATCAAGGAGTTGTTGGTTAATAACATAAAGGAGTTGTTGGTTAATAACATAAAGGAGTTGTTGGTTAATTAATTAATAACATAAAGGAGTTGTTGGTTAATTAATTAATAACATAAAGGAGTTGTTGGTTAACAACATCAAGGAGTTGTTGGTTAACAACATCAAGGAGTTGTTGGTTAATAACATCAAGGAGTTGTTGGTTAACAACATCAAGGAGTTGTTGGTTAACAACATCAAGGAGTTGTTGGTTAACAACATAAAGGAGTTGTTGGTTAACAACATAAAGGAGTTGTTGGTTAATAACATCAATAACATAAAGGAGTTGTTGGTTAACAACATAAAGGAGTTGTTGGTTAATTAATTAATAACATCAAGGAGTTGTTGGTTAATAACATCAAGGAGTTGTTGGTTAATAACATCAAGGAGTTGTTGGTTAATAACATAAAGGAGTTGTTGGTTAATAACATAAAGGAGTTGTTGGTTAATTAATTAATAACATAAAGGAGTTGTTGGTTAACAACATAAAGGAGTTGTTGGTTAACAACATAAAGGAGTTGTTGGTTAATAACATCAAGGAGTTGTTGGTTAATAACATCAAGGAGTTGTTGGTTAATAACATCAAGGAGTTGTTGGTTAATAACATAAAGGAGTTGTTGGTTAATAACATAAAGGAGTTGTTGGTTAATTAATTAATAACATAAAGGAGTTGTTGGTTAACAACATAAAGGAGTTGTTGGTTAACAACATAAAGGAGTTGTTGGTTAATAACATCAAGGAGTTGTTGGTTAATAACATCAAGGAGTTGTTGGTTAATAACATAAAGGAGTTGTTGGTTAACAACATCAAGGAGTTGTTGGTTAATAACATCAAGGAGTTGTTGGTTAATAACATAAAGGAGTTGTTGGTTAATAACATCAAGGAGTTGTTGGTTAATAACATAAAGGAGTTGTTGGTTAACAACATCAAGGAGTTGTTGGTTAATAACATCAAGGAGTTGTTGGTTAACAACATCAAGGAGTTGTTGGTTAATAACATCAAGGAGTTGTTGGTTAACAACATCAAGGAGTTGTTGGTTAATAACATCAAGGAGTTGTTGGTTAACAACATCAAGGAGTTGTTGGTTAATTAATTAATAACATAAAGGAGTTGTTGGTTAATTAATTAATAACATAAAGGAGTTGTTGGTTAACAACATCAAGGAGTTGTTGGTTAACAACATCAAGGAGTTGTTGGTTAATAACATCAAGGAGTTGTTGGTTAACAACATCAAGGAGTTGTTGGTTAATAACATAAAGGAGTTGTTGGTTAACAACATAAAGGAGTTGTTGGTTAATAACATAAAGGAGTTGTTGGTTAATTAATTAATAACATCAAGGAGTTGTTGGTTAATAACATAAAGGAGTTGTTGGTTAATTAATTAATAACATAAAGGAGTTGTTGGTTAACAACATCAAGGAGTTGTTGGTTAATAACATAAAGGAGTTGTTGGTTAATTAATTAATAACATAAAGGAGTTGTTGGTTAACAACATCAAGGAGTTGTTGGTTAATTAATTAATAACATCAAGGAGTTGTTGGTTAATAACATAAAGGAGTTGTTGGTTAATTAATTAATAACATAAAGGAGTTGTTGGTTAATTAATTAATAACATAAAGGAGTTGTTGGTTAACAACATCAAGGAGTTGTTGGTTAATAACATAAAGGAGTTGTTGGTTAATTAATTAATAACATCAAGGAGTTGTTGGTTAATAACATAAAGGAGTTGTTGGTTAACAACATCAAGGAGTTGTTGGTTAATAACATAAAGGAGTTGTTGGTTAACAACATAAAGGAGTTGTTGGTTAACAACATCAAGGAGTTGTTGGTTAACAACATCAAGGAGTTGTTGGTTAACAACATAAAGGAGTTGTTGGTTAATAACATCAATAACATCAAGGAGTTGTTGGTTAATAACATCAAGGAGTTGTTGGTTAACAACATAAAGGAGTTGTTGGTTAACAACATCAAGGAGTTGTTGGTTAACAACATCAAGGAGTTGTTGGTTAACAACATCAAGGAGTTGTTGGTTAACAACATAAAGGAGTTGTTGGTTAATAACATCAAGGAGTTGTTGGTTAACAACATAAAGGAGTTGTTGGTTAACAACATAAAGGAGTTGTTGGTTAACAACATCAAGGAGTTGTTGGTTAACAACATCAAGGAGTTGTTGGTTAACAACATCAAGGAGTTGTTGGTTAATAACATCAAGGAGTTGTTGGTTAACAACATAAAGGAGTTGTTGGTTAATTAATTAATAACATAAAGGAGTTGTTGGTTAACAACATCAAGGAGTTGTTGGTTAATAACATAAAGGAGTTGTTGGTTAATAACATCAAGGAGTTGTTGGTTAATAACATCAAGGAGTTGTTGGTTAATAACATCAAGGAGTTGTTGGTTAACAACATCAAGGAGTTGTTGGTTAACAACATCAAGGAGTTGTTGGTTAACAACATAAAGGAGTTGTTGGTTAACAACATCAAGGAGTTGTTGGTTAATTAATTAACAACATCAAGGAGTTGTTGGTTAACAACATAAAGGAGTTGTTGGTTAACAACATCAAGGAGTTGTTGGTTAATAACATCAAGGAGTTGTTGGTTAACAACATCAAGGAGTTGTTGGTTAACAACATCAAGGAGTTGTTGGTTAATAACATCAAGGAGTTGTTGGTTAACAACATCAAGGAGTTGTTGGTTAACAACATCAAGGAGTTGTTGGTTAATAACATCAAGGAGTTGTTGGTTAATAACATAAAGGAGTTGTTGGTTAACAACATAAAGGAGTTGTTGGTTAATAACATAAAGGAGTTGTTGGTTAATAACATAAAGGAGTTGTTGGTTAACAACATCAAGGAGTTGTTGGTTAACAACATCAAGGAGTTGTTGGTTAATAACATCAAGGAGTTGTTGGTTAATAACATCAATAACATCAAGGAGTTGTTGGTTAACAACATCAAGGAGTTGTTGGTTAACAACATAAAGGAGTTGTTGGTTAACAACATCAAGGAGTTGTTGGTTAATAACATAAAGGAGTTGTTGGTTAATAACATCAATAACATCAAGGAGTTGTTGGTTAACAACATCAATAACATCAAGGAGTTGTTGGTTAATAACATAAAGGAGTTGTTGGTTAACAACATCAAGGAGTTGTTGGTTAATTAATTAATAACATAAAGGAGTTGTTGGTTAATAACATAAAGGAGTTGTTGGTTAACAACATCAAGGAGTTGTTGGTTAATAACATAAAGGAGTTGTTGGTTAATAACATAAAGGAGTTGTTGGTTAACAACATCAAGGAGTTGTTGGTTAACAACATCAAGGAGTTGTTGGTTAACAACATCAAGGAGTTGTTGGTTAACAACATAAAGGAGTTGTTGGTTAATTAATTAATAACATCAAGGAGTTGTTGGTTAACAACATCAAGGAGTTGTTGGTTAATAACATCAAGGAGTTGTTGGTTAATAACATAAAGGAGTTGTTGGTTAACAACATCAAGGAGTTGTTGGTTAATAACATAAAGGAGTTGTTGGTTAACAACATAAAGGAGTTGTTGGTTAACAACATAAAGGAGTTGTCCACTGATATGTGTCAACAACTGGTGGCTTGATAAGTCTGTGTGTCAGGTTTTAATATATTGACAATGTGGGTTTTAATGAGGGGAACATAATTACAGCTAATTGAATGAAAACTGCCCCTCTCGCCCTGTGATTCACTCTTTGTCCACTGAACTACAGGTGTGTCAGGTCTAAAATAGTGACAATGTGGGTTTTAGTGAGGGGAACATTCCAGAACCACCTAACCACAGTATGAGATATTTGTGAAAACATGACTAACAGCTCTCCTAAAATAGTGCTATGGCTATTTAGGTACTTAGTTCTTACTGTATTTAGGTACTTAGTTATTACAGTATGTAGGTACTTAGTTCTTACTGTATTTAGGTACTTAGTTATTACAGTATTTAGGTACTTAGTTATTACTGTATTTAGGTACTTAGTTATTACAGTATTTAGGTACTTAGTTCTTACTTTATTTAGGTACTTAGTTCTTACTGTATTTAGGTACTTAGTTATTACAGTATTTAGGTACTTAGTTATTACTGTATTTAGGTACTTAGTTATTACTGTATTTAGGTACTTAGTTATTACAGTATTTAGGTACTTATTTCTTATAGTATTTAGGTACTTAGTTATTACAGTATTTAGGTACTGAGTTCTTACCGTATTTAGGGACTTAGTTATTACAGTATTTAGGTACTGAGTTCTTACCGTATTTAGGGACTTAGTTATTACAGTATTTAGGTACTGAGTTCTTACCGTATTTAGGGACTTAGTTATTACCGTATTTAGGTACTGAGTTCTTACCGTATTTAGGTACTTAGTTATTACTGTATTTAGGTACTTAGTTATTACAGTATTTAGGTACTTAGTTATTACAGTATTTAGGGACTTAGTTATTACTGTATTTGGGTATTAGTTATTACAGTATGTAGGTACTTAGTAATTACAGTATTTAGGTACTTAGTTATTACAGTATTTAGGTACTTAGTTATTACTGTATTTAGGTACTTAGTTATTACAGTATTTAGGTAAGCTATTACAGTATATAATCTTGCATACTTTCCTGCTTATCAATATTTGTAACAATAATCAGGAGGTATTGATGGGTGGCGTGATGCCAAAACTCATCAGCATACTGTACTGACATTACGTTTGTGTTGCCTTGATAACAGACCACATCTGGATGTAATAAATGTATCACTAGCCACTTTAAATAACACCACTTTAATAATGTTTACATACCCTACATTACTCATCTCATATGTAAATACTGTACTCTATACCATCTACTGCATCTTGCCTATGCCGTTCGGCCATCATATATTCTTATTCGTTCCTTTACACTTGTGTGTGTATAAGGTTGTTGTTGTGAAATTATTAGATTACTTGTTAGATATTACTGCACGGTCTTAACTAGAAGCACAAGCATTTCGCTACTCGCATTAACATCTGCTAACCATGTGTATGTGTTGCCTTGCTTGCGTGCAAGTAGCCTACATTCAAAAGTACGTTCTTCAGCAATCAGAGTTGAATTGGTGAAGCAGAAAGAACAAATCTCAGTGTAAAATGGTTTTAAATCTGAAACAGACTGGTGGGAGGATGTAGAGAGAAGGAGAGATGTGGTCTACAGAGAGCAATGAACACAGCAAATCTGTTTCCATTTCCCCCTCCACACGCTCCACCCCCTTCCTCAACCAATCACGACGTCTCTCGCTGTGACCCACCTACCAGCTGTGACCCACCTACCTCTCCTCCTTCTCTATCTCCCCCCTCCCTCCTCCATCCCTGCCTCCCTCCTCCTTCTCTACCTCCCTCCCTCCATCTCGCCTCTCCCTCCTCCATATCTATCTCCCCCTCCCTCCATCTCCCCTCTCCCTCCATCTCCCCTCTCCCTCCATCTCCCTCCCTCCATCTCCCCTCTCCCTCCTCCATATCTATCTCCCCCTCCCTCCATCTCCCCCCCTCCATATCTACCTCCCCCTCCCTCCATCTCCCCCTCCATATCTACCTCCCCCTCCTTCTCTATCTCCCTCCTCCATCCCTGCCTCCCTCCTCCATCTCCCCCTCCCTCCTCCTTCTCTACCTCCCTCCTCCATCTCCCCCTCCCTCCATCTCCCCCTCCCTCCTCCTTCTCTACCTCCCTCCTCCATATCTATCTCCCCCTCCCTCTCCCCCTCCCTCCATCTCCCCCTCCTTATCTACCTCCCCCTCCCTCCTCCATCTCCCCCTCCCTCCTCCATATCTACCTCCCCCTCCCTCCTCCTTCTCTACCTCCCTCCATCTCCCCCTCCCTCCTCCAACTCCCCCTCCCTCCTCCTTCTCTACCTCCCTCCTCCATATCTACCCCCCCCCCATATCGACCACGCCTCCTTTCTAGACCGGACCACGCCTCCTTTCTAGACCAGACCACGCCTCCATTCTAGATAGATATATTCATGCTGTGAGTTCTGTCTGTCTCTCTCTCTGGCTCTCTCAATCCTCTGAACTAATATCTATTAGTCCTACCAGGAACGCACTCCCACGCAGGGATAATAGTTTTCTATCTGACGTGTGTGAGAGAGAGAGAGATTCAACACTGACTCACCACTAGAATCCATCTGGAGAACAATTTTACTGTCACAGTTGTAACATGTAGCTAGCTATGTAGTAAAACATGTCATATTAGAAACATCATCTGAACCATACAACTACGACAGTACCAGCAACATGTAGGTCTACATACTAGTTAACAACAATAATGTTAGAACTAGTATAAGACAGATGTTCTCTTTAGAACAGCCGATGAACAGGAAACAGCTGAAGGACAGGAAACAGCTGAGGGACAGGAAACAGTTGAAGGACAGGAAACAGCTGAGGGACAGGAAACAGCTGAGGGACAGGAAACAGCTGAGGGACAGGGACAGGAAACAGCTGAGGGACAGGAAACAGCTGAGGGACAGGAAACAGCTGAGGGACAGGGACAGGAAACAGCTGAGGGACAGGAAACAGCTGAGGGACAGGGACAGGAAACAGCTGAGGGACAGGGACAGGAAACAGCTGAGGGACAGGAAACAGCTGAAGGACAGGAAACAGCTGAGGGCCAGGAAACAGCTAAAGGACAGGAAACAGCTGAGGGACAGGGACAGGAAACAGCTGAGGGACAGGAAACAGCTGAGGGACAGGGAAAGTAAACAGCTGAGGACAGGAAACAGCTGAGGGACAGGAAACAGCTGAGGACAGGAAACAGCTGAAGGACAGGAAACAGCTGAGGACAGGAAACAGCTGAAGGACAGGAAACAGCTGAGGACAGGAAACCGCTGAGGGACAGGAAACAGCTGAAGGACAGGAATCAGCTGAGGACAGGAAACAGCTGAAGGACAGGAAACAGCTGAGGGACAAGAAACAGCTGAGGGACAGGAAACAGCTGAAGGACAGGAAACAGCTGAGGGACAGGAAACAGCTGAGGGACAGGAAACAGCTGAGGGACAGGAAACAGCTGAGGGACAGGAAACAGCTGAGGGACAGGAAACAGCTGAGGGACAGGAAACAGCTGAAGGACAGGAAACAGCTGAGGGACAGGAAACAGCTGAGGGACAGGAAACAGCTGAGGGACAGGGACAGGAAACAGCTGAGGGACAGGGACAGGAAACAGCTGAGGGACAGGGAAAGGAAACAGCTGAGGACAGGAAACAGCTGAGGGACAGGAAACAGCTGAGGACAGGAAACAGCTGAAGGACAGGAAACAGCTGAAGGACAGGAAACAGCTGAAGGACAGGAAACAGCTGAAGGACAGGAAACAGCTGAGGGACAGGAAACAGCTGAGGACAGGAAACCGCTGAGGGACATAAAACCGCTGAGGGACAGGAAACAGCTGAAGGACAGGAAACAGCTGAGGACTGGAAACAGCTGAAGGACAGGAAACAGCTGAGGGACAAGAAACAGCTGATGGAAAGGAAACAGCTGAGGGTGTAAATAGAGAGTAAAGGGAATCCAGATGGAGTATGGAGCTCAGGTTAGAGGTCACAGACCATCTGTCCTTTAAAGACTGATGATGCTGATCAACAACCAATAAGAGGGGGGAATGAGTGCATTCGGGAAAGTATTCAGACCCCTTCCCTTTGTACACATTTTGTTACGTTACAGCCTTATTATAAAATGTATAATATATATATATTTCTCTCAATCTACACACAATACCTCATAATAAAAAATGCAAAAGGTTTTGAGAAATGTTCAGACACTTTGCTATGAGAAATGAAATTGAGCTCAGGTGCATCCTGTTTCCATTGATCATCCTTGAGATGTTTCTACAACTTGATTGGAGTCCACCTGTGGTATATTCAATTGATTGGACATTATTTGGAAAGGCACACACCTGTCTATATAAGGTCACACAGTTGACAGTGCATGTCAGAGCAAAAACCAAGCCATGAGGTCGAAGGAATTGTTCATTGAGCTCCAAGACAGGATTTTGTCGAGGCACAAATCTGGGGAAGGGTACCAAAACATTTCTGCAGCATTGAAGGTCCCAAAGAACACATTGGCCACCATTATTCTTAAATGGAAGAAGTTTGGAACCACCAAGATTCTTCCTAGAGCTGGCCGCCGGCTAAACTGAGCAATCGGGAGAGAAAGGCCTTGGACAGGGAGGTGACTAAGAACCCAATGGTCACTCTGACAGAGCTCTAGAGTTCCTCTGTGGAGATGGGAGAACCTTCCAGAAGGACAACCATCTCTGCAGTACTCCACCAATCAGACATTTATGGTAGAATGACCAGATGGAAGCCACTCCTCAGTAAAAGGCACATGACAGCCCGCTTGGAGTTTGCCAAAAGGCACCTAAAGGACTCTCAGACCATGAGAAACAAGATTCTCTGGTCTGATGACACCCAGATTTAACTTTTTGGCCTGAATGCCAAGTGTCACGTGTGGAGAAAATAGTTTGCAAGCCCTGTCACATCTGACAAGCGTCAGAGCCGGTGTAGTGGGATTCAATCTTAGTCCTGTTTGATGGCTTGTCGGATGGCACAGCGGGATTTCTTATAAGCGTCCGGATTAGTGTCCCGCTCCTTGAAAGCCAGCAACTCTAGCCTTTAGTTTAGCAAGGATGTTGCCTGTAATCCATGGCTTCTGGTTGGGATATGTACGTACGGTCACTGTGGGGACGACGTCGTCGATGCACTTATTGACTGAGTTGGTATACTCCTCAATGACATTGAATGAATCACGGAACATATTCCAGTCTGTGCTAGCAAAACAGTCCTGTAGCGTAGCATCCACGTCATCTGACCACTTCCGTATTGACCGAGTCACTGGTACCTCTGAGTTTTTTTTTATAAGCAGGAATCAGGAGGATAGAGTTATGGTCAGATTTGCCAATTGGAGGGCGAGGGAGAGCTTTGTATGTGTCTCTGTGTGTGGAGTAAAGGTGGTCTAGAGGTTTCCCCCCCCCCTCTGGTTGCACATGTGACATGCTCATAGAAATTAGGTCAAACGGATTTAAGTTTTGCTGCATTAAAGTCGACGGCCACTAGGAGTGCCACTTCTGGGTGAGCGGTTTCCTGTTTGCTTTTGACCTTATACAGCTCGTTGACTCTTACTGCCAGCCTCGGTTTGTGGTGATAAATAGACCGCTACGAAAAATATAGATTTAAAACTCTCTTTGTAAACAGTGTGGTCTACAGCTTATCATGAGATACTCTACCTTAGGCGAGCAGAACCTCGAGACTTCCTTAATATTAGTGATCACACACCAGCTGTTGATAAATAGACAGACCATTTATTGTTATGTAATCAGTAAACTACAGTTGATTACAGTAGATACCAGACATGCCTTAAATCTTTGATATTATTTGGCATCTAATAACATGTATGCCACTTAGTAGACACTTTTATCCAAGTTTTTTTTACATGTTTTAGTATTTACGTGAATCCTGTAGGAATTGAACCCACCACCTTGGTGTCCCAGAGGACAACTCTCAATCGCTACACTAATGTTGAATTACTATATCGCTCTCTTTTTTTGAAAGAGCACCGTGTACCGTACCCGCAGTCGAGATGTCACGGTCTCTCAGGTTTGAGTGTGATTATATTTATGGACATAGAAGCTACTAGACAAGAGTCAGGCACCAGGAAGGATCATATTTGTGGTTTCATAAATCAATCAGATTACCGTTTCCTCTTCCTGCTCTAGAGAAAGGATTATAAACCTAATACCCATCTACGGAATCACTCTTTTAATGTATTTCTCTCTGTGTGTCTACAATCGACCTCTCCCTTCTCTGCGTGTCCATCCGTCCGTCTCTCGGTCTGCCTTTTTTCCCTTCTTTGTCTGTGCTTCTCTCTCTCTCGATCACTCTCTGTATGTCTGTCTGCCCCGCTCCCTCTGTCTGCACCGGTACCTCTGTCTGCCCCGCTCTCTCTGTCTGCCTCACTGTCTCTGTCTGGCTCGCTGTCTCTCTCCCCTCTGTCTACCTCTCTCTGTCTGCCTCTCGCTCTCTGTCTGCCTCTCTCTCTGTCTGCTTCTCTCTATATACAACATCTGGACAGAGGTATAGGCCTATCAAGCCGGTACACCTCTAATTGAGAAGGCCTCTATCTCTCTCCCTCTGTCTGCCTCTATCTCCTCTCTACAACATCTGGACTGAGAGGTAGTATAGACCTATCAAGCCTCTAATTGAGAAGCTTCAGTCTGTTAATTTCTATGAACATCATTGATGGATCGCCCCTACGGTGACTTTAACAAATAGACAGAGAGAATCAACTGCCTTTAAAAAAAATGTATTTGTCTTTGCTACTAGACACTGTGTGGCCTTCAATGTCTCCTCTCACTGGTTGGCAACACATCCATTTATCCTCCAGACAGACAGAGATAGCAACACTTATGAGGTTTAGTTCTAGGCCTTTCTTCAGAGTTGCTCCTCATTCCTATGGAATGTAAAAACAACAGCAGTAGCATACAGATACAATAGCCTACTGACTGCTGTGAGGACGTTCTACTCATAGGTTGTCTATAACTTATATTTTGAATATATTCGCAAAACATTTTTTATTTATTTAGCTAAAACACCCAAAGGACAAACATGTGGATAATTCTCTATGAACTGTAGGTGAAGTAGGTCTAACCACATGAGACATCTTTTCATTCAAACTAAGACATTGGCCGTTCAGGGTGTCATGCCAAGGACACGATTCATAAATCATTTCACAGCTGCAATAGAATGGTTGACACACGACTGGGACTAGCAACACAGCAGTCCTGCACTATCTGACATGCTATAAATCATGCTTTAAGTCGGGAATGTAGCATAATGAATATGATAACCCATACGCCAAACTATGCACGCAGGCAATTACGCAACGATCACGACGCCAGCAATTTCAGTTCCATATTCTCTACACATGCGCAGAGCTCATAGTCCCCGATTCTCTCTCTCACACACACACGCGCCTGTGTCTGAAATCGGCATCAGGCAGGCTGTCACACGACAATCGTTATGCCTCCGAGGTCTCCTGGGACTGCAGGGGAAACATGTATACCCCCTGTCGAAGCGCTAATCCCTGGATAAAAACACATCTCGACCCGGTCGAAGCTAGCAAACCAACATGTACACCAAATCGGCATTTCCTAGCAAATGTGCTGCTAAATTATTACCAAGGAGAGATTGACCTCACGGCTACTTCTAGTGGTATTGGATGTTACCTAAACTACACTATCATCGTAGCCTACGGTAGACTACATCCCCGCAATAATCATCCGCTATTTCAATTGATAGGCTACCGGTATTGTTACCGTTATTTCAATCATCTTCCATAAGACCTAAATAAAACTGTATTCATGTCAAATCACAACCAGGGAATCATATCCTGCCACATAACGGGAAACGATTGGCTCTTTTGACAGAAGAGGAAGGGTAGCAGCGCACCGCGGTTGCTCAGAACAGATTGTTGGAATGAGATGAAACGTTACCTACCGGGTACTCACGACACATGCATTACAACCTTTCTCTATTCTCTAAACTCAACAACAAAAAAATGCACCCTATATTTATCAGGTAGTTGAGGTTAGCCTAATATCACAACGCGCTATTTCTCCGTTATCCATGAAGACATGCTTTATCCGAAATGGTTAGATTATGATAGCACGCACTATTCACATACCGTGTTGTGCAGTTTCCGTTAATTTAGATGGATAATATCTGGGGTTGACAATAACCGTTTTCCTCTCGTGTCCTTCTCGCTTGCTGGCAGCCTGCTTGCTAACCTGCCGGTGTTACTAGCATTTGTGTCCCTTGGAGGGAGGAAGAGAGAAGGGGTGGGAGGGAGAAGAGAAGGGGTGATGATGGAAGATATATATATATATATATATTATATATAAAGGGAAAATTAGGATATATGTCCTCTAGTGGCCGGTAGATTTCCAGTGACTGCAAAGGTGTACAGCCGAGGTAACCGTCAAAACATAAAGGAGGTTCTTAATAGGGAGTTGGGTCACCATGAGCCGTCAGATGAAATGCACCGCGCCGTGAAAAATCAGAATAAAAAATATGATTTTAATAATAATAATCTTCACAAAAATAGTGCACTGGGCCTTTACTAGTCCAGTATTAGCAGACCGATATAGCCTTCGGTAGTGCAGGCCCAATTTTTTTTTATTTTGCCAGTCAGAGAAAAAAATGCATCAACCCGACACCCCAAACATCGACCGCAGCCATGTTTCAATGCACCTTGGCATAGATTTTACAAGTCGGGAAATCTATTGGAGGGATACGAAACACAAATCCCTTCCACGAGAAATTCCATAATTTTGTGTTTTCTTGATGGTGGTGGAAAATGCTGTCTCGGGCGCTGCTTCAAAATATTCCATAAGTGTTAAATTGGGTTGAGATCTTTCAGTTACTGAGATCTGGTGACTGAGACACACCCTCTATGTTCCTTTGAGAGCCCTCTTTCAGTCACTGAGATCTCTTCTTCTAGCCATAATGGGCAACTCTGTATTTTTATATATGACCCTGAGCATGATGGGACGTTAACATGACCCTGAGCATGATGGGACGTTAAACATGACCCTGAGCATGATGGGACGTTAACATGACCCTGAGCATGATGGGACGTTAACATGACCCTGAGCATGATGGGACATTAACATGACCCTGAGCATGATGGGACGTTAACATGACCCTGAGCATGATGGGACGTTAACATGACCCTGAGCATGATGGGACGTTAACATGACCCTGAGCATGATGGGACGTTAACATGACCCAAAGCATGATGGGATGTTAACTGCTTAATTAACTCAGGAACCACAAAAGGCTCCTTAACAGCTTCTACCCCCATGAACAATTATCAAATGGCCACCCGGACTATTTGCATTGCCACCCCCTCTTCCTTTTTACACTGCTGCTTCTCAGTTTATTATCTAAACATCGTCACTTAACCCCTACCTACATGTACATATTACCTCGACTAACCTGTACCCCCACACATTGACTCAGTACCGGTACCACCTGTATATAGCCTCCACATTGACTCAGTACCGGTACCCCCTGTATATAGCCTCACTACTAACCTGTACCCCCACACATTGACTCTGTACCGGTACCCCCTGTATATAGCCTCACTACTAACCTGTACCCCCGCACCTTGACTCAGTACCGGTACCCCCTGTATAGAGCCTCACTACTAACCTGTACCCCTGCACATTGACTCAGTACCGGTACCCCCTGTATATAGCCTCCACATTGACTCTGTACCGGTACCCCCTGTATATAGCCTCACTACTAACCTGTACCCCTGCACATTGACTCAGTACCGGTACCCCCTGTATATAGCCTCACTACTAACCTGTACCCCCACACATTGACTCTGTACCGGTACCCCCTGTATATAGCCTCACTACTAACCTGTACCCCCGCACCTTGACTCAGTACCGGTACCCCCTGTATAGAGCCTCACTACTAACCTGTACCCCTGCACATTGACTCAGTACCGGTACCCCCTGTATATAGCCTCCACATTGACTCTGTACCGGTACCCCCTGTATATAGCCTCACTACTAACCTGTACCCCTGCACATTGACTCAGTACCGGTACCCCCTGTATATAGCCTCACTACTAACCTGTACCCCTGCACATTGACTCAGTACCGGTACCCCCTGTATATAGCCTCACTACTAACCTGTACCCCTGCACATTGACTATGTACCGGTACCCCCTGTATATAGCCTCACTACTAACCTGTACCCCTGCACATTGACTCAGTACCGGTACCCCCTGTATATAGCCTCCACATTGACTCTGTACCGGTACCCCCTGTATATAGCCTCACTACTAACCTGTACCCCTGCACATTGACTCAGTACCGGTACCCCCTGTATATAGCCTCACTACTAACCTGTACCCCTGCACATTGACTCA
>NC_088412.1:8155373-8202873 GCF_034236695.1 Oncorhynchus nerka
ATTTAGATGCACTACTGTTCCACTGGAGGTCATAAGGTGAATGCACCAATTTGTAAGTCGCTCTGGATAAGAGCGTCTGCTAAATGACTTAAATGTAAATGTAATGTACATACATACATACATACTGTACATACATACATACTGTACATACAAACTGTACATACATACATACATACATACATACATACATACATACATACAAACTGTACATACATACAAACTGTACATACATACAAACGGTACATACATACATACATACATACAAACTGTACATACTGTACATACATACATACATACATACATACAAACTGTACATACTGTACATACATACATACATACATACATACAAACTGTACATACTGTACATACATACATACATACATACAAACTGTACATACTGTACATACATACATACATACATACATACATACAAACTGTACATACTGTACATACATACATACATACATACATACAAACTGTACATACATACAAACTGTACATACATACAAACGGTACATACTGTACATAAACTGTACATACATACATACATACAAACATACTGTACATACATACATGCATACAAACTGTACATAAACTGTACATACATACATACATACAAACTGTACATACATACATACATACATACATACATACAAACTGTACATACTGTACATACATACATACAAACATACTGTACATACATACATACAAACTGTACATACATACATACATACAGTACAAACATACATATATACATACATACATACATACATACTGTACATACATACTGTACATACAAACATACTGTACATACATACATACATACTGTACATACAAACTCTACATACATACATACTGTACATACAAACTGTACATACAAACGGTACATACTGTACATACAAACTGTACATACATACATACATACATACTGTACATACATACATACAGTATATACAAACTGTACATACATACATACTGTACATACTGTACATACATACATACTGTACATACATACATACTGTACATACAAACTGTACATACATACATACATACATACATACAGTACATACAGTACATACAGTACATACATACAGTACATACATACATACATACATACATACATACATACAGTACATACATACAGTACATACATACATACAGTACAAACAGTACATACATACATACAAACTGTACATACATACAAACGGTACATACTGTACATAAACTGTACATACATACATACATACAAACTGTACATACATACATACATACATACATACATACATACAAACTGTACATACTGTACATACATACATACAAACATACTGTACATACATACATACAAACTGTACATACATACATACATACAGTACAAACATACATATATACATACATACATACATACATACTGTACATACATACTGTACATACAAACATACTGTACATACATACATACATACTGTACATACAAACTCTACATACATACATACTGTACATACAAACTGTACATACAAACGGTACATACTGTACATACAAACTGTACATACATACATACATACATACTGTACATACATACATACAGTATATACAAACTGTACATACATACATACTGTACATACTGTACATACATACATACTGTACATACATACATACTGTACATACAAACTGTACATACATACATACATACAGTACATACATACATACAGTACATACAGTACATACAGTACATACATACAGTACATACATACATACATACATACATACATACAGTACATACAGTACATACATACAGTACATACATACATACAGTACAAACAGTACATACATACATACAAACTGTACATACATACAAACGGTACATACTGTACATAAACTGTACATACATACATACATACATACATACATACATACATACATAAGGAATACCTAGGATAGGATAAAGTAATCCCTCTCACCCCCCTTAAAAGATTTAGATGCACTACTGTTCCACTGGAGGTCATAAGGTGAATGCACCAATTTGTAAGTCGCTCTGGATAAGAGCGTCTGCTAAATGACTTAAATGTAAATGTAATGTACATACATACATACATACTGTACATACATACATACTGTACATACAAACTGTACATACATACATACATACATACATACATACATACATACATACATACAAACTGTACATACATACAAACTGTACATACATACAAACGGTACATACATACATACATACATACAAACTGTACATACTGTACATACATACATACATACATACATACAAACTGTACATACTGTACATACATACATACATACATACATACATACAAACTGTACATACTGTACATACATACATACATACATACAAACTGTACATACTGTACATACATACATACATACAAACTGTACATACTGTACATACATACATACATACATACATACAAACTGTACATACTGTACATACATACATACATACATACATACAAACTGTACATACTGTACATACATACATACATACAAACTGTACATACATACAAACTGTACATACATACAAACGGTACATACTGTACATAAACTGTACATACATACATACATACAAACATACTGTACATACATACATACATACAAACTGTACATACATACATACATACAGTACAAACATACATACATACATACAGTACAAACATACATACTGTACATACATACATACTGTACATACATACATACATACAAACTGTACATACATACATACATACATACAGTACAAACATACATACATACAGTACAAACATACATACTGTACATACATACAAACTGTACACAAACTGTACATACATACAAACATACTGTACATACATACATACATACTGTACATACATACATACATACATACATACATACATACATACATACATACAAACTGTACACAAACTGTACATACATACAAACATACTGTACATACATACATACATACATACAAACTGTACATACATACAAACGGTACATACTGTACATAAACTATACATACATACATACTGTACATACATACATACATACATACACATACATACATACATACATACATACATACAGTACATACATACATACAGTACATACAGTACATACATACATACATACAGTACATACATACAGTACATACATACAGTACATACATACAGTACATACATACATACATACAGTACATACATACAGTACATACATACCACTTTTTCGTTTTTCATATTTTAGAATTCTTTGAAACAAGTTAATTTTTTCATTTCACTAATTTGGACTATTTTGTCCATTACAAACACAAATCCATATAAATTACAGGTTGTAATGCAACAAAACAGGTGGAAAAAACAGCAAGGGGATGAATAGTTTGGCAAGGGGATGAATAGTTTGTCAAGGGGATGAATAGTTTGGCAAGGGGATGAATCGTTTGGCAAGGGGATGAATAGTTTGGCAAGGGGATGAATCGTTTGGCAAGGGGATGAATAGTTTGTCAAGGGGATGAATAGTTTGGCAAGGGGATGAATCGTTTGGCAAGGGGATGAATAGTTTGTCAAGGGGATGAATAGTTTGTCAAGGGGATGAATAGGTTGTCAAAGGGATGAATAGGTTGTCAAGGGATGAATAGGTTGTCAAGGGGATGAATAGTTTGTCAAGGGGATGAATCGTTTGTCAAGGGGATGAATCGTTTGTCAAGGGGATGAATAGGTTGTCAAGGGGATGAATAGGTTGTCAAGGGGATGAATAGTTTGTCAAGGGGATGAATAGGTTGTCAAGGGGATGAATAGGTTGTCAAGGGGATAAATAGGTTGTCAAGGGGATGAATAGGTTGGCAAGGGGATGAATAGGTTGTCAAGGGGATGAATAGTTTGGCAAGGGGATGAATAGGTTGTCAAGGGGATGAATAGTTTGGCAAGGGGATGAATAGGTTGTCAAGGGGATGTATAGTTTGGCAAGTGCACTGTATCATAACATCTTAGGCAAATCATAACATCACAAATGAATCACTTCAGAATTCAGCTCAGAGGCAACATGAGGTTTACGAAGACCTCCTCTGGTGATTTCAACAGGTGTATATTGTATATCTGACAGGAATGATGCCACAAATAACAGGACAAGAACACAAGCGCGACGAGTCCATTCCTTCATCTGTCTGTTTTATCAGCAAGTCAAGAACACATTGTTCAATAAGAGGTGATTTGAATAGGACATCAGTCCAACAAACAGGGTTGGGGTCAATTTCATTTCAATTCAGAAAGTAAACAAAAATTCAAATTCCACATTTTCCTAATTCCAAACCTAAAAAGAGAATTAGAATTTCAGTGTGCTTCTTGAATGAACTGGAATTGAAATAGACCCAAACCCTGTCAGCAGCATATGTTGTTTTCCTTCTCCTCTGTGCCACAGTTCTAACAGCCACCATTAGAGCAGCTGAATGGCTGGCGGCTGGGTTGTGGTACACACTATCCAGACCATACCACACACGGCGGGTGTCCAAGTTAGTCAAGTGTAAGACGGCCATCTGTACCTAGTGTGGAGCCACCATCTCTGCAGCTGAGCAAGACTGGAACACACAACTGAAATAGTTCAGCTGGTCCGGCCTGAGGCTTTCCACTGCAGAACCGGCTGGTCCGGCCTGAGTCTTTCCACTGCAGAACCGGCTGGTCCGGCCTGAGTCTTTCCACTGCAGAACCGGCTGGTCCGGCCTGAGTCTTTCCACTGCAGAACCGGCTGGTCCGGCCTGAGGCTTTCCACTGCAGAACCGGCTGGTCCGGCCTGAGGCTTTCCACTGCAGAACCAGCTGGTCCGGCCTGAGGCTTTCCACTGCAGAACCGGCTGGTCCGGCCTGAGGCTTTCCACTGCAGAACCGGCTGGTCCGGCCTGAGGCTTTCCACTGCAGAACCGCTGGTCCGGCCTGAGGCTTTCCACTGCAGAACCGGCTGGTCCGGCCTGAGGCTTTCCACTGCAGAACCAGCTGGTCCGGCCTGAGGCTTTCCACTGCAGAACCGGCTGGTCCGGCCTGAGGCTTTCCACTGCAGAACCGGCTGGTCCGGCCTGAGGCTTTCCACTGCAGAACCGGCTGGTCCGGCCTGAGGCTTTCCACTGCAGAACCGGCTGGTCCGGCCTGAGGCTTTCCACTGCAGAACCGGCTGGTCCGGCCTGAGGCTTTCCACTGCAGAACCGGCTGGTCCGGCCTGAGGCTTTCCACTGCAGAACCGGCTGGTCCGGCCTGAGGCTTTCCACTGCAGAACCGGCTGGTCCGGCCTGAGGCTTTCCACTGCAGAACCGGCTGGTCCGGCCTGAGGCTTTCCAAGGGCTTCAAGTAACTGTCCAGTGAAAATCTCACATTTAAAAGTTCATATTCTGTTAGCTCAAACCCAAATAATGTTGTTGACTTATCCTATACTTGTATTTGTGGCCAGAGCATAAATTGGAGACAAAACACTTTAAAAACCGTACCTCACACTTGTATCTAAAAACAGAAAGTTTAAAGAAAAAAGCTTGCTATATCCAATCAGCATTCTGCTTGCGTGAATATTTTCAATTACCATATACGGCCACACCATTACAACACAGAAAAGTTGCTTTTTAACACATTTAAAGAAGACTATTTAGAAGGAAGACTATTTCACTCATATTGTAATTAATTATAGATCACATTTCATAGAAACAGTTACTTTAAACCCCAGTGTTTTACGGAGTTCAGTCTACTGCTTCAGAAAGAAGGGATGAGTTCAGTCTCCTGCTTCAGAAAGAAGGGATGAGTTCAGTCTCCTGCTTCAGAAAGAAGGGATGAGTTCAGTCTACTGCTTCAGAATGAAGGGATGAGTTCAGTCTACTGCTTCAGAATGAAGGGATGAGTTCAGTCTACTGCTTCAGAATGAAGGGATGAGTTCAGTCTACTGCTTCAGAATGAAGGGATGAGTTCAGTCATCTCCTCTTCCTCTAATCTCACTCTCCTCCGTGTGAAGATGAGGTGGTCTCTTCCTGCAATCTCAGTGTGAAGATGAGGTGTTCTCTTCCTGTAATCTCACACTCCTCAGTGTGAAGATGAGGTGGTCTCTTCCTGTAATCTCACTCTCCTCATTGACTCTCTATACTCCCTCTGTCAGTTGGTTCAGTGTGAAGGTGAGGGATCTGTGTCTGTTGAAGGCCTCTTCTCTTCCTCTTCTAGGCCCACCCTCCTCAGTGACTCATTATACTTCCGGGTTCCTAGCCTCACTATGTCTTTAATCTCCTCAGCCAGGTCCCTCCTGCCACTCTCCACCATGGCATCTATCAACCTGGGCACTGCACCAATACCCTGCTGGCCTGGACCTCCAGCGGGACGCAACCCAACACCCTCCTGCTGCTGACCCCGGGCCCAGTGGAACAGCATCTCCAACACCACGGCCCCTAGGTTGTCTCTGGAGGCGGGAGGGGAGAGAGGAAAGAGAGATGGAGCGACAGAGAGAGATGGAGCAAGAGAGAGAGATGGAGCAGAGAGAGAGAGATGGAGCAGAGATGGAGCAAGAGAGAGAGATGGAGCAAGAGAGAGAGATGGAGCAAGAGAGCGAGAGAGAGAGAGAGATGGAGCAAGAGAGAGAGAGAGATGGAGCGAGAGAGAGAGAGAGATGGAGCGAGAGAGAGAGATGGAGCGAGAGAGAGAGATGGAGCGAGAGAGAGGAGAGAGAGAGAGAGAGAGAGAGAGAGAGAGAGAGAGATGGAGCAAGAGAGAGAGAGAGAGAGATGGAGCGAGAGAGAGAGAGAGGGAGAGATGGAGCAAGAGAGATGGAGAGAGAGAGAGAGATGAGATGGAGCGAGAGAGAGATGGAGCGAGAGAGAGATGGAGCAAGAGAGAGATGGAGAGAGAGAGAGATGGAGAGAGAGAGAGATAGAGAGAGAGAGATGGAGAGAGAGGAGAGGACAGACAGAGAGAGAGAGAAAGGGAAAGAGAAAGAAGGAGAGAGCGAGAGAGGTATCTGTAAGGGCTTCGACAAATGTAAGGTTTTGCCCTCTATGTAACCAACAGGGAATCTAAAGAGACAGAGACAGACAGACAGACAGACAGACAGACAGACAGACAGACAGATAGACAGACACCAGCAGGAGAAAACGTACAGTTGTGAATATAACTATGTTCCCTGAAGGAGGTAAATAAGGTACAACACAGCTATCCCTTCTGGAGAACAGCAGAATCACGCCTGAAAAGGCCAATGAACACCGTGCCTCACCAGAAGCTCCGCCTTCCGCAGGCGATAAACCCGGAGCTACAGATGAACTCCTTCAGTACCGGTCTTCACCGATTCCAGGGCAACGCGAGGCAAAACAGGTGTTATAGTTTTATAGTCCCAACTCTACGTTCCCGTTCAGTTGGTCAACTGGGTACAACACAGGAGACATGAAAGATAAACGCCCCAAAGCCGATCCCAGTAGACACCAAATGAAACGACCCGCGGCAGACCACACAGAGTTACAACCCGACAGTTAAATCAAATCACATTTTATTGGTCGCATACACATGGTTAGCAGATGTTATTGGTCACATACACATGGTTAGCAGATGTTAATGCGAGTGTAGTGAAATGCTTGTGCTTCTAGTTAAGACCGTGCAGTAATATCTAACAAGTATTCTAACAATTTCACAACAACAACCTTATACACACACAAGTGTAAAGGAACGAATAAGAATATGTGATGGCCGAACGGCATAGGCAAGATGCAGTAGATGGTATAGAGTACAGTATATACATATGAGATGAGTAATGTAGGGTATGTAAACATTATATAAAGTGGCATTGTTTAAAGTGACTAGTGATACTTTTATTACATCCCATTTTTTATGATTAAAGTGGCTGGACATTTGAGTCTGTGTGTTGGCAGCAGCCACTCAATGTTAGTGATGGCTGTTTAACCTGTTACTCCTACCCTCTACTTTTTCGAACATTCTGTTAAAAATCGCGCAACATTTCAGCGCCCTGCTACTCATGCCAGGAATATAGTATATGCATATGATTAGTATGTGTGGATAGAAAACACTCAGACGTTTATAAAACTGGTTAAATCACGGATGTGGCTTTACCAGAACGGGAGTTTCATCGAAAAGCGCAGGAAAACCTGATCACTGAAAATGGAAAAATATATTGCTGCGCGACTTGAACCCATTGATAAAGGTGAACCACAATTAATGAGGCTGAGGTTGCAGTACCTACAGCTTCCACACGGTGTCTAGAGTCTTGTCATTTGCCTACGATTTGTTTCTTGGTCAAACAGATGCAAGGCAGCGCAGTTCTTCAGGTCTAGGACCGGATATTTTGGTGGAGTTTCTAGCCGGACATTTTTCCAGACGGACAGCTATAGAATATACTTCGTCTTGTGATTAATTTGATCGCTTATTAACGTTTACTAATACCTAAAGTTGCATTACAAAAGTATTTCGAAGTGTTTTGTGAAAGTTTATCTTCGACTTTTTGAATTTTAAAAAATGACGTTACGTTATGAAACACTGTTTTTTTTCGTTGATCACACAGTCTACATATCTAGGCTATATATGGACCGATTTAATCGAAAAAAAGACCCAATAGTGATTATGGGACATCTAGGAGTGCCAACAAAGAAGATGGTCAAAGGTAATGAATGTTTTCTATTTTATTGTGCGGTTTGTGTAGCGCCAAATATGCTAATTATTTTGTTTACGTCCCCTGCGGGTCTTTTGTGGTGTTACATGCTATCAGATAATAGCTTCTCATGCTTTCGCCGAAAAGCATTTTAAAAATCTGACTTGTTGCCTGGATTCACAACGAGTGTAGCTTTAATTCAATACCCTGCATGTGTATTTTAATGAACGTTTGAGTTTTAACTAATACTATTAGCATTTAGCGTAGCGCATTTGCATTTCCAGAGCTCTAGATGGGACGCAAGCGTCCCGAGTAGAAGCAAGAGGTGGCCTTGAGATAGAAGCTGTTTTTCAGTCTCTCGGTCCCCAGCTTTGATGCACCTGTACTGACCTCGCCTTCTGGATGATAGCGGGGTGAACAGGCAGTGGCTCGGGTGGTAGTTGTCCTTAATGATCTTTATGTCCTTGATGACCTCTTCCTTAGGTCTCGAGAATCTCTCTGACCACAGATCGGTCCGATTAGAATAACCAAGCGACTGGATGCTACGTATGCTAAACGAGAGCGATATAGGAAGTAGCTAAACGAGAGCGATATAGGAAGTAGCTAAACGAGAGAGATATAAGAAGTAGCTAAACGAGAGAGCTATAGGAAGTAGCTAAACGAGAGAGATATAGGACGTAGCTAAACGAGAGAGATATAGGAAGTAGCTAAACGAGAGAGATATAGGAAGTAGCTAAACGAGAGAGATATAGGAAGTAGCTAAACGAGAGAGATATAGGAAGTAGCTAAACGAGAGCGCTATAGGAAGTAGCTAAACGAGAGAGCTATAGGAAGTAGGTCAACGAGAGAGCTATAGGAAGTAGCTAAACGAGAGAGATATAGGAAGTAGCTAAACGAAAGAGATATAGGAAGTAGCTAAACAAGAGATATAGGAAGTAGCTAAACGAGAGAGATATAGGAAGTAGCTAAACGAGAGAGATATAGGAAGTAGCTAAACGAGAGAGCTATAGGAAGTAGGTAAACGAGAGAGCTATAGGAAGTAGCTAAACGAGAGAGATATAGGAAGTAGCTAAACGAGAGAGATATAGGAAGTAGCTAAACGAGAGAGATATAGGAAGTAGCTAAACGAGAGAGATATAGGAAGTAGCTAAACGAGAGAGATATAGGAAGTAGCTAAACGAGAGCGATATAGGAAGTAGCTAAACGAGAGAGCTATGGGAAGTCGCTAAACGAGAGAGATATAGGAAGTAGCTAAACGAGAGAGATATAGGAAGTAGCTAAACGAGAGAGATATAGGAAGTAGCTAAACGAGAGAGATATAGGAAGTCGCTAAACGAGAGAGCTATGGGAAGTCGCTAAACGAGAGAGATATAGGAAGTAGCTAAACGAAAGAGATATAGGAAGTAGCTAAACGAGAGAGATATAGGAAGTAGCTAAACGAGAGAGATATAGGAAGTAGCTAAACGAGAGAGATATAGGAAGTAGCTAAACGAGAGAGATATAGGAAGTAGCTAAACGAGAGAGATATAGGAAGTAGCTAAACGAGAGAGATATAGGAAGTAGCTAAACAAGAGATATAGGAAGTAGCTAAACTAGAGAGCTATAGGAAGTAGCTAAACGAGAGAGCTATAGGAAGTAGCTAAACGAGAGAGCTATAGGAAGTAGCTAAACGAGAGAGCTATAGGAAGTAGCTAAACGAGAGAGCTATAGGAAGTAGGTAAACGAGAGAGCTCCCCCCTCTCTCTAGGAAGTAGCTAAACGAGAGAGCGATATAGGAAGTAGCTAAACGAGAGAGATATAGGAAGTAGCTAAACGAGAGAGATATAGGAAGTAGCTAAACGAGAGATCGTCGACCAAGTCCGGGAAGAGAGGTTAAACGGTGCTTGACCGAGGCAGAGCCACTGTTCCTGACACCGTCCCCACACACAAGCTGACCCGACCGCCGAGACCCGACAACAAAGCGTCAGTGTCTTTTAATTTGGTCATGAACCCAAACCCAGGCTTTTTAGCCTTCGTAATCAATAACAGATTCAGCAGGAAAGTCACGAAACCTGGTTACCTGGTTAGCTGGTTACCTGGTTAGCTTTAATAACACAACGTCCAGAAGCATGAACACACTCTCACTAAGTGGGACAGCTTCCGGTGAGGCACGGTGTTCATTGGCCTTGTCAGGCGTGACTGTAATGTTGTTCAGCAGAGGAGGGCTCACGCCATAGCTGTAGAATCACGTAGAAATACTGCTCTGAAGACCGACTCACAGAAGAAAGAGATAAATTGAGGACTCATGATACCATTGACATAGAAGTCTTGCCTTTTCAAAGACTATTTCCATTCACACACACACACACACACACACACACACACACACACACACACACACACAATACAGATAATTAATAAAAAACACATTTAATTCAAGTCACACATTCTCTCTCTGTCTCCTCCCCCCCTCTCTCTGTCTCCTCCCCCCCTCTCTCTGTCTCCTCCCCTCTCTGTCTCCTCCCCTCTCTCTCTGTCTCCTCCCCTCTCTCTCTGTCTCCTCCTCTCTCTGTCTCCTCCCCCTCTCTCTGTCTCCTCCCTCTCTCTCTGTCTCCTCCCCCTCTCTCTCTCCTCCTCTCTCTCTGTCTCCTCCCCTCTCTCTCTGTCTCCTCCTCTCTCTGTCTCCTCCCCTCTCTCTCTGTCTCCTCCCCCTCTCTCTGTCTCCTCCCCTCTCTCTCTGTCTCCTCCCTCTCTCTCTGTCTCCTCCCCCTCTCTCTGTCTCCTCCCCCTCTCTCTGTCTCCTCCCCCTCTCTCTGTCCTCTCTCTCTCTGTCTCTCTCTGTCCCTCCCCCTCTCTCTCTGTCTCCTCCCCTCTCTCTCCCCTGTCTCCTCCCCTCTCTCTCTGTCTCCTCCCCCCCTCTCTCTGTCTCCTCCCCCCTCTCTCTCTGTCTCTCCCCCCTCTCTCTGTCTGTCTCCTCCCCCTCTCTCTGTCTCCTCCCCTCTCTCTGTCTCCTCCCCTCTCTCTGTCTCCTCCCCTCTCTCTCTGTCTCCTCCCCCTCTCTCTGTCTCTCCCCTCTCTCTCTGTCTCCTCCCCCTCTCTCTGTCTCTCCCCTCTCTCTCTCTCCCCCTCTCTGTCTCCTCCCCCTCTCTCTGTCTCCTCCCCCTCTCTCTGTCTCCTCCCCCCTCTCTGTCTCTCCCCCTCTCTCTGTCTCCTCCCCCTCTCTCTGTCTCCTCCCCCTCTCTCTGTCTCCTCCCCCTCTCTCTGTCTCTCCCCCTCTGTCTCCTCCCCCTCTCTCTGTCTCTCCCCCCTCTCTCTGTCTCCTCCCCCTCTCTCTGTCTCTCCCCCTCTCTCTGTCTCCTCCCCCTCTCTCTGTCTCCTCCCCCTCTCTCTGTCTCCTCCCCCTCTCTCTGTCTCCTCCCCCTCTCTCTGTCTCCTCCCCTCTCTCTGTCTCTCCCCCTCTCTCTGTCTCTCCCCCTCTCTCTGTCTCTCCCCCTCTCTCTGTCTCTCCCCCTCTCTCTGTCTCCTCCCCCTCTCTCTGTCTCCTCCCCCCTCTCTCTGTCTCCTCCCCCTCTCTCTGTCTCCCCTCCCCCTCTCTCTGTCTCTCCCCCTCTCTCTGTCTCTCCCCCTCTCTCTGTCTCCTCCCCCTCTCTCTGTCTCCTCCCCCCCCTCTCTCTGTCTCCTCCCCCTCTCTCTGTCTCTCCCCCTCTCTCTGTCTCCTCCCCCTCTCTCTCTGTCTCCTCCCCCTCTCTCTGTCTCCTCCCCCTCTCTCTGTCTCCTCCCCCTCTCTCTGTCTCCCCCCTCTCTCTGTCTCCTCCCCCTCTCTCTGTCTCCCCCCTCTCTCTGTCTCTCCTCTGTCTCTTCCCCCTCTCTCTGTCTCCTCCCCTCTCTCTGTCTCCTCCCCCTCTCTCTGTCTCTCCCCCTCTCTCTGTCTCCTCCCCCTCTCTGTCTCTCCCCTCTCTCTCTGTCTCTCCCCCTCTCTGTCTCCTCCCCCCTCTCTCTGTCTCCTCCCCCTCTCTCTGTCTCCCCCTCCTCTGTCTCTCTCCCCCTCTCTCTGTCTCTCCCCCCTCTCTCTGTCTCTCCCCCTCTCTCTGTCTCTCCCCCTCTCTCTGTCTCCTCCCCCTCTCTCTCTGTCTCTCCCCCTCTCTCTGTCTCCTCCCCCTCTCTCTGTCTCTCCCCCTCTCTCTGTCTCCCCCCTCTCTGTCTCTCCCCTCTCTCTGTCTCCCCCTCTCTGTCTCTCCCCCTGTCTCTCTGTCTCCTCCCCCTGTCTCTCTGTCTCTCCCCCCCCTCTCTCTCTCCCCCCCTCTCTCTGTCTCCTCCCCCTCTCTCTGTCTCCCCCTCCCTCCTCCCCCTCTCCTCCCCCTCTCTCTGTCTCCCCCCTCTGTCTCTCCCCTCTCTCTGTCTCTCTCCCCTCTCTCTGTCTCCTCCCCCTCTGTCTCTCCCCCTCTCTCTCTGTCTCTCCCCTCTCTCTCTGTCTCTCCCCCTCTCTCTGTCTCCTCCCCCTCTCTCTGTCTCTCCCCCTCTCTCTGTCTCTGTCTCTCCCCCTCTCTCTGTCTCTCCCCCTCTCTCTGTCTCTCCCCCTCTCTCTGTCTCCCCCCCTCTCTCTGTCTCTCCCCCTCTCTCTGTCTCCCCCTCTCTCTGTCTCCCCTCTCGGTCCCCCTCTCCTCTCCCCTCTCCCCCTCTCTCTGTCTCTCCCCCTCTCTCTGTCTCTCGCCCCTCTCTCTGTCTCTCGCCCCTCTCTCTGTCTCTCATAAAAATACCATATAACGTGTTTTTCTGCAGCATCAGCACTGAAGCCATCTTTTTTGTGTTTGTTAGCATGTTCGTCATCCTCAAACTGACAGAAATGCTGCCCACTGAATATCAATGGGGGAGAATGTTTGTTTTAATCCCTTTTTTTGTAAATCGTCACGAAGCCATCTGGAACACTGCAGGAGATCACACTGATACTCAGATGTATATGTCTCTCTCTATACACCACTCAGTTATCTCTCTCTCTACACCACTCGGTTATCTCTCTCTCTCTACACCACTCGGTTATCTCTCTCTCTCTACACCACTCAGTTATCTCTCTCTCTACACCACTCGGTTATCTCTCTCTCTACACCACTCAGTTATCTCTCTCTCTACACCACTCGGTTATCTCTCTCTCTACACCACTCAGTTATCTCTCTCTACACCACTCGGTTATCTCTCCCTCTACACCACTCGGTTATCTCTCTCTCTCTCTACACCGCTCGGTTATCTCTCTCTCTACACCACTCAGTTATCTCTCTCTCTACACCACTCAGTTATCTCTCTCTCTACACCACTCGGTTATCTCTCTCTCTACACCACTCGGTTATCTCTCTCTCTACACCACTCGGTTATCTCTCTCTCTACACCACTCGGTTATCTCTCTCTCTACACCACTCTGTTATCTCTCTCTACACCACTCAGTTATCTCTCTCTCTACACCACTCGGTTATCTCTCTCTCTACACCACTCGGTTATCTCTCTCTCTACACCACTCGGGTATCTCTCTCTCTACACCACTCTGTTATCTCTCTCTACACCACTCAGTTATCTCTCTCTATACACCACTCGGTTATCTCTCTCTCTACACACCACTCAGTTATCTCTCTCTCTACACACCACTCAGTTATCTCTCTCTCTACACACCACTCAGTTCTCTCTCTCTCTATACACCACTCAATTCTCTCTTTCTCCCGACACCACTCAGTTCTCTCCCTCTCCCGACACCACTCAGTTCTCTCCCTCTCTCTACACCACTCAGTTCTCTCCATCTCTCTACACCACTCAGTTATCTCCCTCTCTCTACACCACTCAGTTATCTCCCTCTCTCTACACCACTCAGTTCTCTACCTCTCTCTACACCACTCAGTTCTCTCCCTCTCTCTACACCACTCAGTTATCTCCCTCTCTCTACACCACTCAGTTATCTCCCTCTCTCTACACCACTCCATTCCCTCTCTACACCACTCCGTTCCCCCTACTCCCTCTACACCACTCAGTTCTCTCCCTCCCTCTACACCACTCCGTTCCCTCTCCTCCTTCTACACCACTCCGTTCCCTCTCCTCCCTCTACACCACTCCGTTCCCCCTCCTCCCTCTACACCACTCCGTTCCCTCTCCTCCCTCTACACCACTCTGTTCCCTCTCCTCCCTCTACACCACTCTGTTCCCTCTCCTCCCTCTACACCACTCCGTTCCCCCTCCTCCCTCTACACCACTCCGTTCCCTCTCCTCCCTCTACACCACTCCGTTCCCTCTCCTCCCTCTACACCACTCTGTTCCCTCTCTACACCACTCTGTTCCCTCTCCTCCCTCTACACCACTCTGTTCCCTCTCCTCCCCTCTCTCTACACCACTCCGTTCCCTCTCCTCCCCCTCTACACCACTCCGTTCCCTCTCCTCCCCCTCTACACCACTCCGTTCCCTCTCCTCCCCCTCTACACCACTCCGTTCCCTCTCCTCCCTCTACACCACTCCGTTCCCTCTCCTCCCCTCTACACCACTCCGTTCCCTCTCCTCCTCTACACCACTCCGTTCCCTCTCCTCTCTCTACACCACTCCGTTCCCTCTCCTCCCCCTCTCTCTACACCACTCCGTTCCCTCTCCTCCCCCTCTCTACACCACTCCGTTCCTCTCCTCCTCTCTCTCTACACCAATCCGTTCCCTCTCCTCCCTCTCTCTCTACACCACTCCGTTCCCTCTCCTCCCCTCTCTCTACACCACTCCGTTCCCTCTCCTCCCTCTCTCTACACCACTCCGTTCCCTCTCCTCCCCCTCTCTCTACACCATGAATCCGTTCCCTCTCCTCCCCCTCTCTACCCACTCCGTTCCCTCTCCTCCCCCTCTGGATGGGTTACCCTCCGTTCCCTCTCCTCCTCTCTCTCTACACCACTCCGTTCCCTCTCCTCCCTCTCTCTACACCACTCCGTTCCCTCTCCTCCCCTCTCTCTACACCACTCCGTTCCCTCTCCTCCCCCTCTCTCTACACCACTCCGTTCCCTCTCCTCCCTCTCTCTCTACACCATGGGTCCGTTCCCTCTCCTCCCTCTCTCTCTACACCATGGATCCGTTCCCTCTCCTCCCCTCTCTCTACACCACTCCGTTCCCTCTCCTCCCCTCTCTCTACACCACTCCGTTCCCTCTCCTCCCCTCTCTACACCACTCCGTTCCCTCTCCTCCCTCTCTCTACACCACTCCGTTCCCTCTCCTCCTCTCTCTACACCACTCCGTTCCCTCTCCTCCCTCTCTCTCTACACCACTCCGTTCCCTCTCCTCCCCCTCTCTCTACACCACTCCGTTCCCTCTCCTCCCTCTCTCTACACCACTCCGTTCCCTCTCCTCCCCCTCTCTCTACACCACTCCGTTCCCTCTCCTCCCTCTCTCTACACCACTCCGTTCCCTCTCCTCCCTCTCCATTCCCTCTCCTCTCTCTACACCACTCCGTTCCCTCTCCCTCTCTATACATCTCCCTCTCTCTTTCTATACATCTCCCTCTCTCTTTCTATACTCTCCCTCTCTCTTTCTATATATTCTCTCTTCTCTCCCCCGACTCCCCCTGCATGTCTCTTCCAGACTCCTTACAAGTTAAATCCCTCCAGTGAGAATTGAAGGACTTTAGTTATCCTATGCTAATAGTCCATGTGCCTGCCCACACATGGAGCACATCACTTCATCCCCTCTCATCCAGAAATAGTACACTGGGTTGGCACAGAAAACAAGAACTACATTTAGCAAATCTGCATCCCTCTTGTTCCCGCTCATCTCAAAAAGGGAAATGACCATGATAAAGATGTAATAGCCACTGCTTATGAATGGGTTATGAATGGGTTATGGATGGGCTATGAATGGTTATGGATGGGTTATGGATGGGTTATGGATGGGCTATGAATGGGTTATGGATGGGCTATGAATGGGTTATGAATGGGTTATGGATGGGTTATGGATGGGCTATGAATGGGTTATGAATGGGTTATGGATGGTTATGAATGGGTTATGGATGGGTTATGGATGGGTTATGAATGGGTTATGAATGGGTTATGGATGGGTTATGAATGGGTTATGGATGGGTTATGAATGGGTTATGGATGGGCTATGAATGGGTTATGAATGGGTTATGGATGGGTTATGGATGGGTTATGGATGGGCTATGAATGGGTTATGAATGGGTTATGGATGGGTTATGGATGGGTTATGAATGGGTTATGAATGGGTTATAGATGGGTTATGGATGGGTTATGAATGGGTTATGAATGGGTTATGAATGGGTTATGAATGGGTTATGGATGGTTATGGATGGGTTATAGATGGGTTATAGATGGGTTATGGATGGGTTATGGATGGGTTATGGATGGGTTATAGATGGGTTATGGATGGGCTATAGGTTATGAATGGGTTAAGGACGGGTTATGAATGGTTATGAATGGGTTATGGATGGGTTATGGATGGGTTAAGGACGGGTTATGAATGGTTATGAATGGGTTATGAATGGGTTATAGATGGGTTATGGATGGGTTAAGGACGGGTTATGAATTACATTTGGTGCCTAATGAACAGGACCCTGGTTCTCCATCACAGTAACCATCATGCCCAGGTGTATTTGTACTTAATGCAAAATGAGTGTTTCTTATTGGATAAGTACAGGTAATGCCTCCCTGTTTCGCTCAGTTTTCTTACATTTGGTGCCTAATGAACATGCCCACCTGTATTTGTACTGCATGCGGTCCAGCTCCTGGTAGCTGATTCCCAGGTTGATGCCAATGGACCTCCAGTCCTGTCCGATCTGCAGGGAGATGGCCAGCAGGTTAGCCTCAGTCAGGTACCCGCTCTCTGGGTCGCCCAGGTTCAGTGGAGGGTACTGAGGCTGCTCCCAGTCCATACCATTACTACCACCCTCTGAGTTTAGGCCCTGAGGAGAAGGGAGAGAGGTCGGTGAAGACAGGAAGTAGAGGAAGAGGCTCATACCATTACTATCCAATCAGAGTTCATAGCCTGAGTGGGTGGTGAAGACAGGAAGTAGAGGAAGAGGCTCATACCATTACTATCCAATCAGAGTTCATAGCCTGAGTGGGTGGTGAAGACAGGAAGTAGAGGAAGAGGCTCATACCATTACTATCCAATCAGAGTTCATAGCCTGAGTGGGTGTACTTTGTATCCCCACACAAAAAGGCAAGATGTTAAAAAATATACAGATTCTGAAAGAGATCATGTAGCCATTTTAATAACACAGCCTATCACAGATAGAGGCAACACTCTCCAGATCTCAGTGTTTAACTTCTCTATCAAGTCGAGATGCTGTAGTTCCAATTATAAATCAATTCAGCATCCTTGGGGATGACAACACTTAAATATTTTTCTTTTTTCTTTGTGATTTTAAAGTTTATGGTGTACCAAGAGAAGCTCCAAATGATTCGATGAGCTCCAACAGCGGTGGGAGTGACTCTTCGAAAGAAACAAAATGACGCCATCCGCATATAGAGGGACCATGTTCAGCAGAGCAATGAAAACATGGCTCCTGATACTAACAGCTAGGTAGGGCTTCCAAATAGCAAAGGACTCAAGGGGCACCCCTGGCGACAGGAACGTTGAAGTGAAAACGGAGGTGATTTATTGAAATGAGAACTGAAGCTGTCGGGAACGCATATACTGAACAAAAATATAAAAACGCAACATGTAAAGTGTCCCATGTTTCACGAGCTGAAATAAAAGATCCCAGAAATGTTCCATGTGCACAAAAATGTTATATCTTTCAAATGTTGTGCAGAAATGTGTTTACATCCTTGTTTGTGAGTGTTTCTCCTTTCCCAAGATAATCCATCCACCTGGCAGGTTTGCATATCAAGAAGCTGACTAAACAGCATGATCATTACACAGGTGCACCTTGGGACAATAAAAGGCAACTAAAATGTGCAGTTTTGTCACACAACACAATGCCACAGATGTCAATTTTTGAGGGAGCGTGCAATTGGCATGCTGACTGCAGGAATGTCCACCAGAGCTGTTGCCAGATAATTTAATGTACATTTCTCTACCATAAGCCGCATCCAACGTTGTTTTAGGGAATTTGGCAGTACATCAACCAGCCTCACAACCGCAGACCACGTGTAACCACGCTAGCCCAGGACCTCCATATCTGTTTTTTTCACATGCAGGATCGTCTGAGATCAGCCACCAGGGCAGCTGACAAAACAGAGCAGCATTTTTGTCTGGCAAAAAAAGGTATTTTCATTGGCTGGGCCTGGCTCCCAAGTCGGTGGGCCACCCATGGCTACGCCCCTGCCCAGTCCATAGATTAGGGCCTAATAAATTTATTTCAATTGACTGATTTCCTTATATGAACTATAAACTCGGTAAAATCATTGAATTTTTTTGCATGTTGTGTGTATATATATATATATATATATATTTTTTTTTTTTTTTTTCCCAGTATAGTATTTCAACCCAAAACTAAACTAAATAACAAATAACAAACTAACAAAACTAAATTACTACTGTCATAATGTAGTTCCATTCCACTTGGTCAAACAATGGCAACTTTTGAATCTTTGACACATGATATTCATTGGTCAGTCGCCTGACGATTGGAAAATGTTATTTTATTTTACCTTTATTTAACTAGGCAAGTCAGTTAATTAAGAACACATTCTTATTTTCAATAACGGCCTAGGAACAGTGGGTTAACTGCCTGTTCAGGGGCAGAACGACAGATTTGTACCTTGTCAGCTCGGGGGTTTGAACTTTCAACCTTCCAACACTCTAACCACTAGGCTTACCCTGCCGCCCCAAAAAATGAGAATCTGCCTGGGATGAAACCAGTTTTGTCACGATGAATTATAGTCGAAATGCATTTATTTAGTCTGTTTGCAGAGTATTTTAGTAAACACCTTGAGATCGCATCCGAGGAGCGCAATAGGAGGATGGATCGGTTTCATCTTTATCTTTAACATTACGGTGATAAAGACTCTGGGAGTTTCAATAGAATGTTTAAACATCCTCAACATAAAAGAGGAATATGCTTTGTAAAACTCTATTTTACAGAAGATATTGATTAATGTGCGTTGTCTTTGTAAAATAAACCTAACACAGAACAGTAAATGTAGAGAAAGAGAGGCCAGGATTCAAACGAACGCAGACAAAACAACCTGTGTACTGCGATTGACTTCTGATCATTTATGTTGATTTAGGTGATGTGTGATTGAGCCAACGCTCGCAGAGTCAAAATATCAACAGCCGTCTTCATCCCCATGAATATCAGGGACATTACCTTTAAAAGTCTATTGAATATCAGGGACATTACCTTTAAAAGTCTATTGAATGTGAGGGACATTATCTTTAAAAGTCTATTGAATATCAGGGACATTATCTTTAAAAGTCTATTGAATATCAGGGACATTACCTTTAAAAGTCTATTGAATATCAGGGACATTACCTTTAAAAGTCTATTGAATGTGAGGGACATTACCTTTAAAAGTCTATTGAATATCAGGGACATTACCTTTAAAAGTCTATTGAATATCAGGGACATCACCTTTAAAAGTCTATTGAATATCAGGGACATTACCTTTAAAAGTCTATTGAATATCAGGGACATTACCTTTAAAAGTCTATTGAATGTGAGGGACATTACCTTTAAAAGTCTATTGAATATCAAATACATTACCTTTAAAAGTCTATTGAATATCAGGGACATCACCTTTAAAAGTCTATTGAATATCAGGGACATTACCTTTAAAAGTCTATTGAATATCAGGGACATTACCTTTAAAAGTCTATTGAATGTGAGGGACATTACCTTTAAAAGTCTATTGAATATCAGGGACATTACCTTTAAAAGTCTATTGAATATCAGGGACATTACCTTTAAAAGTCTATTGAATATCAGGGACATTACCTTTAAAAGTCTACTGAATATCAGGGACATCACCTTTAAAAGTCTATTGAATATCAGGGACATTACCTTTAAAAGTCTATTGAATATCAGGGACATTACCTTTAAAAGTCTATTGAATATCAGGGACATTACCTTTAAAATTCTGACATGTCAAATCAAAATAAAATGTTATCGGTCACATACACATGGTTAGCAGATGTTCATGCGAGTCCTGATGCTTGTCCTGATGCTTAGGAAAATAAAGACTTCACAAGCAGTTTGTGTGATCTCATATCTGTTCGTGCTGAATAGCCAACTCCTAGGGTCATTGTCATGCCAGGCCAAACATAGAAGTTGGCTATACAGATGTAGGATCTTAATTTGATCACCCTGTTGCAGGATAACTTTTCTGCAATTCAGGACATTTTTAAATGTGTAGTGTATTTGAGGTTTAAAAAGGCTTCTGAAGATTTGTGATTTCTAACTTGAATTTCAGACTTGATTTTCCTTATCAATCCCTACAAAAATGGCCATTAATTATAATCTATAGAAAAGTTTGTGGTTATACACACACATCATTAAAAACATAGGTGCTGGGATTATAAAGAATAGTACGTAACGCGGTGAACTGGGATCTTAAAGAGTGTGCGGGCCTTCTTGTTCTTCATTAATTATAACCCACTTAATAATTCACATTTCCTGTTGCTACAGGAATTATTTTCCTGCTGTAGGAAACTGGCTCAAATTATGAGCCTACATCTGTACAGCACAAACAGATCTGGGAACAGGCTAGAGAAGGGTGTCTCTGACTGAGCTCATGCTCTGTTCTCACTTACAGGAAGTCTGAGTGGTAAGGTGGCCAGCCATTGGCTGTCGTGTCCTTTCCTTTTCCTGGCCACTTCCTGTGGTATGTCACTGGGAACCTCCCCTCGATAGAAAGACACCTGGAGAGGAGAGAGAACTTCAGATAGAATAGTCTTTCAATTATATTTGATTTGTTTAACCTTTATTTAACTAGGCAAGTCAGTTAAGAACAAATTTTTATTTACAATGCTGGCCTACCGAGGAACAGTGGGTTAACTGCCTTGTTCAGGGGCAGAACGACAGATTTTTACCTTGTCAGCTCGGGGCAAGCTTCAGCAAGCTTTTGGTTACTGGCCCAACGCTCCAACCACTAGGCTACCCTGCCGCCCCAAATAATAAAACATAGGTTTTTTATCCTCTACCTTTATCCTTTATCCTTATAAGGATCGGACCCTTTTTGCTGGCCTAAAATGACCAAATCTAACTGCCTGTAGCTCAGGACCTGAAGCAAGGGTTTGCATAGTCGTGATACCACTTGAAAGGAAACACTTTGAAGTTTTGTGGAAAATGTGAAATGAATGTAGGAGAATATAACACATTAGATCTGATAAAAGATAAATACAAACAAAAAGAACCTGGGTTTTCAATTCTTTTGTTTTTGTTCCATCATATTTGCCAGCAGCATCCCACATCCCACTGCTGGCTTGCTTCTGAAGGTAAGCAGGGTTGGTCCTGGTCGGTCCCTGGATGGGAGACCAGATGCTGCTGGCTTGCTTCTGAAGGTAAACAGGGTTGGTCCTGGTCGGTCCCTGGATGGGAGACCAGATGCTGCTGGCTTGCTTCTGAAGGTAAGCAGGGTTGGTCCTGGTCGGTCCCTGGATGGGAGACCAGATGCTGCTGGCTTGCTTCTGAAGGTAAGCAGGGTTGGTCCTGGTCGGTCCCTGGATGGGAGACCAGATGCTGCTGGCTTGCTTCTGAAGCTAAACAGGATTGGTCCTGGTCGGTCCCTGGATGGGAGACCAGATGCTGCTGGCTTGCTTCTGAAGGTAAGCAGGGTTGGTCCTGGTCGGTCCCTGGATGGGAGACCAGATGCTGCTGGGTTGCTTCTGAAGCTAAGCAGGATTGGTCCTGGTCGGTCCCTGGATGGGAGACCAGATGCTGCTGGCTTGCTTCTGAAGCTAAGCAGGGTTGGTCCTGGTCAGTCCCTGGATGGGAGACCAGATGCTGCTGGCTTGCTTCTGAAGGTAAGCAGGGTTGGTCCTGGTCGGTCCCTGGATGGGAGACCAGATGCTGCTGGCTTGCTTCTGAAGCTAAGCAGGGTTGGTCCTGGTCGGTCCCTGGATGGGAGACCAGATGCTGCTGGCTTGCTTCTGAAGCTAAGCAGGGTTGGTCCTGGTCGGTCCCTGGATGGGAGACCAGATGCTGCTGGCTTGCTTCTGAAGCTAAGCAGGGTTGGTCCTGGTCGGTCCCTGGATGGGAGACCAGATGCTGCTGGCTTGCTTCTGAAGCTAAGCAGGATTGGTCCTGGTCGGTCCCTGGATGGGAGACCAGATGCTGCTGGCTTGCTTCTGAAGCTAAGCAGGGTTGGTCCTGGTCGGTCCCTGGATGGGAAACCAGATGCTGCTGGAAGTGATGTTGAAGGGCCAGTAGGAGGCACTTTTTCCTCTGGTGTAAAACAACGTCCCAATGCCCCAGGGCAGTGATTGGGGACATTGCCCTGTGTAGGGTGCTGTCTTTCAGATAGGATGTTAAACGGGTATCCTGACTCTCTATGGTCTATAAAGATCCCATGGCACTTATCGTAAGAGTAGGGGCGTTAACCCCGGTGTCCTGGCTAAATTCCCAATCTGGCCCTTATAACATCACGGTCACCTAATCATCCCCAGCTTACAATTGGCTCATTCATCCCCCTCCTCTCCCCTGTAACTATTCCCCAGGTCGTTGCTGTAAATGAGAAGTGTTCTCAGTCAACTTACCTGGCAAAATAAATACAAATAAATAAAATATTTGAAATGCAAAATTACTGGCCTCTCTCATCTTTTTAAGTGGGAGAACTTGCACAATTGGTGGCTGACTAAATACTTTTTTGCCCCACTGTATTAGCATACATATATTAGCCTACATTTATAGGCATACATTTATTGGCCTACATTTATTGTTCTACATTTATAATGTAGTAGATTACATGTTCTACATTTATAGGCCTACATTTACAGGCCTACATTTATAATGCAGTAGGCCTACATTTACAGGCCTACATTTATAATGTAGGACTACATTTACAAACCTACATTTATTAGCCTACATTAATAGTCCTACATTTATTAGCCTACATTAATAGTCCTACATTTATTAGCCTACATTAATAGTCCTACATTTATTAGCCTACATTAATAGTCCTACATTTATTAGCCTACATTAATAGTCCTACATTTATTAGCCTACATTTATAGGACTACATTTATTAGCCTACATTAATAGTCCTACATTTATAGGACTACATTTATTAGCCTACATTTATTGTTCTACATTTACAACGTGGTATGCCTACATTTATAGGCCTACATTTATGTTCTACATTTATAATGTAGTAGATTACATGTTCTACTTTACAGGCCTACATTTACAGGCCTACATTTATAATGTAGCAGGACTACTCAGACAAAGAGGTGTACGTCTGTCCACTCAGACAGGCCTTCCCAATGGATTAGTCCACGGAGACAGAACTCTACAATGGATTAGTCCACTGAGACAGGCCTCTACAATGGATTAGTCCACTGAGACAGGCCTCTACAATGGATTAGTCCACTGAGACAGGCCTCTACAATGGATTAGTCCACTGAGACAGACCTCTATAATGGATTAGTCCACTGAGACAGACCTCTATAATGGATTAGTCCACTGAGACAGACCTCTATAATGGATTAGTCCACTGAGACAGACCTCTATAATGGATTAGTCCACTGAGACAGACCTCTATAATGGATTAGTCCACAGAGACAGGTCTCCACAATGGATTAGTCCACTGAGACAGGCCTCTATAATGGATTAGTCCACTGAGACAGGCCTCTATAATGGATTAGTCCACTGAGACAGGCCTCTATAATGGATTAGTCCACTGAGACAGACCTCTATAATGGATTAGTCCACTGAGACAGACCTCTATAATGGATTAGTCCACTCAGACAGGCCTCTACAATGGATTAGTCCACTGAGACAGGCCTCTACAATGGATTAGTCAGCCTCACCAATAGAACTAACAACCAGGCTTGGTGGGAGGATGAAAAAGTAGGAATTGACTTATTAAACTGAAAATACCAATGAAAACGTGTTAATTCTACCAATGAAAACGTGTTAATTCTACCAATGAAAACGTGTTAATTCTACCAATGAAAACGTGTTAATTCTACCAATGAAAACGTGTTTATTCTACCAATGAAAACGTGTTATTTCTACCAATAAAAACCTGTCATTTCTACCAATGAAAACGTGTCATTTCTACCAATGAAAACGTGTTATTTCTACCAATGAAAACGTGTTAATTCTACCAATGAAAACGTGTTATTTCTACCAATGAAAACGTGTTTATTCTACCAATGAAAATGTGTTTATTCTACCAATGAAAACGTGTTTATTCTACCAATGAAAACGTGTTATTTCTACCTGCAAATGTGTGCTTGAGTATTGTTTACTTTGGCAACTGTGGTGTGAGCGGGATAAACACCTGTTCTGTACATTATCCTGGAACTAATGAACTGCGTCCTCCATTATTTTCCAAGGTAATGTACAAAATGTTGGTCTTTATCCCTTACCTAATAAAGCTCTTTATGAATAATGTAATAATAGTTCATAAAAATGTCTATGTACTGTACACCCTCTCTCTGTCAGAGGTCACTAGTCTCTCACCTGGCCCCTGATTGACCCCTCCTGCTTCTGTGTTGGACAGACGTACACCTCTTTGAGATTCTTCAACCGAGAGTAGAACACAAACGACAGTCTCCCTTCCGCACAGTCTGGTCTATCTGAAAGAGAGAGGACGTAGTAGTGTTTCACCGGGAAGATGTCGTTCAAATTGTATCATTTCCCAAATGTACCTGCGCTGACGTCTAGGCCCCTCTCGAAGCCAGCGAAGAACTGCTCTCCCTCCAACAGGTCACAGAGGTCTGAGGGTTGTGGGCCATCGTACTGCTCTGACAGAGACTGTACTCTGTTGTCCACCTGTTAAACATTGTCATAGGGCACATCAGATATTTACTGTACACATTATGACATCAACACACATTATGACATGAACACACGTTATGACATCTACACACATTATGACATCTACACACATTATGACATCAACACACATTATGACATCAACACACGGTGGGTCTTCTAACATTCCTGCACTTCTAAAACTTGCAGTGGAAAGTCTGATGTACTATGCATGTGATACAGCCACTGACTGTCCTTGGTCTCAGGAAGTGATGCTGCTGTAACACTGTCTGTCCTTGGTCTCAGGAAGTGATGCTGCTGTAACACTGACTGTCCTTGGTCTCAGGAAGTGATGCTGCTGTAACACTGACTGCCCTTGGTCTCACGAAGTGATGCTGCTGTAACACTGACTGTCCTTGGTCTCAGGAAGTGATGCTGCTGTAACACTGACTGTCCTTGGTCTCTTATCCTATATCCACCGACCCACCTTGTTGGCATGGCCGGCACTGTAGCAGAACCTGTTTGGGGTTGGTTCGCTTCTCCAACACCAACTCTTACTATACAAATCATACATTTCAGACTGAAGATCAATAAATGGATGGATGGCTTGAGTGACTGATTGATTGACTGGACCCACCTTGTCAGCAGGCAGGCACTGTAGCAGAACCTGTTTGGGGTCTGTTCTCCTCTGTAGCACCAGGAACTGGACCTGAAACTGCTTCAGTCTCTGGTAAACCCTACGGACCACCCCGCTAACACAGCGCTGGGTAGTGTACCACAGCCAGTACCTGGAATAATATACACAAACTATTAACAGACGTAGCCAATAGAACCTGATTCAGGCTCCGGTAACACCGTACGGACCACAGCCACTACCCAGGATAGATGAACGATATTAACTTTAACAACGTCAGCCTCAAGGACCAATGTGAGAAGACCATACTCTAACACTATGACCAGACCGGACGAGGGCCAACGCAAATTGATTTTGTCCCCCCCACACGAAATGCGATCACGACACACAGGTTGAAATATCTAAACAAACTTTGAACCAATTATATTAATTTGGGGACAAGTCGAAAAGCATTAAACATTTATTACAATTTAGCTAGCTAGCTTGCTGTTTCTAGCTAATGTGTCCTATTTAGCTAGCTTGCTGTTTCTAGCTAATGTGTCCTATTTAGCTAGCTTGCTGTTTCTAGCTAATGTGTCCTATTTAGCTAGCTTGCTGTTGCTAGCTAATGTGTCCTATTTAGCTAGCTTGCTGTTGCTAGCTTGTCCTAGGATATAAACGTTGGGTTGTTTACAGTTTCAACTGTTCTGCCTGTGATTATTATTATTTTACCATGCTGGTCATTTATGAACATTTGAACATCTTGGCCATGTTCTGTTATAATCTCCACTCGGCACAGCCAGAAGAGGACTGGCCACCCCTCATAGCCTGGTTCCTCTCTAGGTTTCTTCCTAGGTTCTGACCTTTCCAGGGAGTTTTTCCTAGCCACCGTGCTTCTACACCTGCATTGCTTGCTGTTTGGGGTTTTAGGCTGGGTTTCTGAACAGCACTTTGAGATATCAGCTGATGTACGAAGGGATTTATAAATAACTTTGATTTGATTTGTTATTTTACCTGAAAAATACCTTCGTACCTGCTCGAGCGGTGTGGGTGTAATGACCGAGTGACCACGGCTACGTGTAAATGTATTTTGAGAAGCGAGCGGTGTGTTAGAAGAATCTTCACTTGATTGTTCAAGAAAGATTTTTGGGGGGGCTGCACCTCGTCTCATGTGAGTTAAAGCGCTGCCTACACCCCTCTTGAGTCCTAATTAGCCACTCCTACTGGACATGTTCTGTTATAATTTCCACGCGGCACAGCCAGAAGAGGACTGGCCCACCCCTCATAGCCTGGTTCCTCTAGGTTTCTTCCTATGTTCTGGCCTTTCTAGGGAGTTTTTCCTAGCCACCGTGCTTCTACACCTGCATTGCTTGCTGTTTGGGGTTTTAGGCTGGGTTTCTGTACAGCACTTTGAGATATCATCTGATGTACGAAGGGCTATATAAATACATTTGATTGATTGATTACTGTAAAGCTGTGTGTTCATGTAGTCTGGAATAACAGGACATTCCTACTGTAAAGCTGTGTGTTCATGTAGTCTGGAATAACAGGACCTCACCAGGAGAAGTGAGTGATGTAGAAGATGGCGTAGAGCTGTGTGACGTACAGGGACACCTGTGAGGTTATGTCTGTCCAGGTGTGGGCGCTGGGGTCTCCATGAAGCAGGTGGAGACAGGACAGGTCTACTGTATGACCTGGAACATCATCAACAACATGGTTAAATGAATGCAGGTAGAGCTGGGGTCTCCATGGAGACAGGACAGGTCTACTGTATGACCTGGAACATCAACATGGTTAAATTAATGTAGGTAGAGCTGGGGTCTCCATGGAGACAGGACAGGTCTACTGTATGACCTGGGACATCAACAACGACAACAACATGGTTAAATGAATGCAGGTAGAGCTGGGGCCTCCATGGAGACAGGACAAGTCTACTGTATGACCTGGAACATCAACAACAACATGGTTAAATTAATGTAGGTAGAGCTGGGGTCTCCATGGAGACAGGACAGGTCTACTGTATGACCTGGGACATCAACAACAACATGGTTAAATGAATGCAGGTAGAGCTGGGGTCTCCATGGAGACAGGACTGGTCTACTGTATGACCTGCGACATCAACAACAACAACATGGTTAAATGAATGTAGGTAGAGCTGGGGTCTCCATGGAGACAGGACAGGTCTACTGTATGACCTGGGACATCAACAACAACATGGTTAAATTAATGTAGGTAGAGCTGGGGTCTCCATGGAGACAGGACATGTCTACTGTATGACCTGGGACATCAACAACAACATGGTTAAATTAATGTAGGTAGAGCTGGGGTCTCCATGGAGACAGGACAAGTCTACTGTATGACCTGGGACATGAACAACAACAACAACATGGTTAAATGAATGTAGGTAGAGCTGGGGTCTCCATGGAGACCGTGCAGGTCTACTGTATGACCTGGGACATGAACAACAACAACAACATGGTTAAATGAATGCAGGTAGAGCTGGGGTCTCCATGGAGACAGGACATGTCTACTGTATGACCTGCGACATCAACAACATGGTTAAATGAATGCAGGTAGAGCTGGGGTCTCCATGGAGACAGGACAGGTCTACTGTATGACCTGCGACATCAACAACAACAACATGGTTAAATGAATGCAGGTAGAGCTGGGGTCTCCATGGAGACAGGACATGTCTACTGTATGACCTGGGACATCAACAACAACATGGTTAAATGAATGCAGGTAGAGCTGGGGTCTCCATGGAGACGGGTCTACTTGAAGTAATTTCTCATCAAAAACATCTAGAAGGGTTGAAAGCCAAGCGGAGTAACCATTCTGCTAACACCTATCCAATCATGTCGGATCTGAAGTGGAGAGGAAAGAAGTGGAAACATTGAACAGTTTTCAAACAGGACCCGGTAGACCTACCAGCGAGTCCAGTTGGCAGCGGGACCTGCACCTTGATTGGCTGGAGGAATTGGATGCTGGGGTCTTGAAAGAGACAGAGGAGGGGACTGACTCTGGCCTGAGGGTCTCCAAACAACGTCTGGACCTCAGTGACAGACACCTGTAGCACCTGTAGAAACAGGGGAGTGAGCAGGGATTGGATCTACATTACCCACTGCTGAGGAGATTAGCAGGAAAACACGTCACAAAATAAAGAGGATACTAGCTAGTATTGGTTTATTGTTTTAACAAACAATGCTCTCTTGAAGAACCAGTCTCTGGTGAATACCAGACTGTACCTGTAGAGTGATGGTGAATACCAGACTGTACCTGTAGAGTGATGGTGAATACCGGACTGTACCTGTAGAGTGATGGTGAATACCAGACTGTACCTGTAGAGTGATGGTGAATACCAGACTGTACGTGTAGAGTGATGGTGAATACCGGACTGTACCTGTAGAGTGATGGTGAATACCGGACTGTACCTGTAGAGTGATGGTGAATACCGGACTGTACCTGTAGAGTGATGGTGAATACCAGACTGTACCTGTAGAGTGATGGTGAATACCAGACTGTACCTGTAGAGTGATGGTGAATACCAGACTGTACCTGTAGAGTGATGGTGAATACCAGACTGTACCTGTAGAGTGATGGTGAATACCAGACTGTACCTGTAGAGTGATGGTGAATACCAGACTGTACCTGTAGAGTGATGGTGAATACCGGACTGTACCTGTAGAGTGATGGTGAATACCAGACTGTACCTGTAGAGTGATGGTGAATACCAGACTGTACCTGTAGAGTGATGGTGAATACCGGACTGTACCTGTAGAGTGATGGTGAATACCGGACTGTACCTGTAGAGTGATGGTGAATACCATACTGTACCTGTACCTGAGTGATGGTGAATACCGGACTGTACCTGTAGAGTGATGGTGAATACCGGACTGTACCTGTAGAGTGATGGTGAATACCAGACTGTACCTGTAGAGTGATGGTGAATACCAGACTGTACCTGTAGAGTGATGGTGAATACCGGACTGTACCTGTAGAGTGATGGTGAATACCGGACTGTACCTGTAGAGTGATGGTGAATACCAGACTGTACCTGTAGAGTGATGGTGAATACCGGACTGTACCTGTAGAGTGATGGTGAATACCGGACTGTACCTGTAGAGTGATGGTGAATACCAGACTGTACCTGTAGAGTGATGGTGAATACCGGACTGTACCTGTAGAGTGATGGTGAATACCAGACTGTACCTGTAGAGTGATGGTGAATACCAGACTGTACCTGTAGAGTGATGGTGAATACCGGACTGTACCTGTAGAGTGATGGTGAATACCGGACTGTACCTGTAGAGTGATGGTGAATACCAGACTGTACCTGTAGAGTGATGGTGAATACCGGACTGTACCTGTAGAGTGATGGTGAATACCGGACTGTACCTGTAGAGTGATGGTGAATACCGGACTGTACCTGTAGAGTGATGGTGAATACCGGACTGTACCTGTAGAGTGATGGTGAATACCGGACTGTACCTGTAGAGTGATGGTGAATACCGGACTGTACCTGTAGAGTGATGGTGCGGGTCTGAACAGTGCAGTCCGGGGGGAAGGTCAGTTTGATGCCTGCGTCTGAACGTGACACCAACAGCGCCCCCTCTGGTGTCACAGAGCAACTGTCCCTGACTGGACGACCCACTGCCACAAACCAGGAGAACTGTCTCACGGAGACGCAGGCCAGCTATGGGGACAAACTTGTTATTTGATTTAAATTTAATTTTTTTAAATAGGAAAGTCAATTAAGAATAAATTCTTACACAGACAGAGACAACCAGACAGACAGACAGACAGAGAGAGACAGACAGAGAGAAAGAGACAGAAAGAGAAAGACAGACAGACAGAAAGAGAAAGACAGACAGACAGAAAGAGAAAGACAGACAGACAGAAAGAGAAAGACAGACAGACAGAAAGAGAAAGACAGACAGACAGAAAGAGACAGACAGACAGACAGACAGACAGACAGACAGACAAGGGAGATATTTGTCTGCTGTACAAATCAGAATCTCAACCGTACACTGTATGCACTTCTGGAGATCGGACAGGGTTTGTCTGGTTGATATAATATAGCTAAAACATCAACCCAGCACAGCAGACAGCAACATTCAAACACAGATCTCTCTCTCTCTCCAAATCTCATATCTCCAGAAGTGAACAGGATGTTGGGTCTAGGGGGTTGATTCAGGACTGGGCCAAGGAGGTTGGTTATATTTTCTTGCATGCCATATTATAAAGCAGTGTTGTGTTCTGTACACTACCCTGGCAGGTCGGCCTCCGGGGTGACTGCTGTGTCCTATACTGCCCCTTCTGGTCTCAGTGGATAGTGTACTCCACTGCTGTCCATCAAACCTCCTCACAACCACCTCCCCTTTCCTGGACCGGTGGTACGGTACACACACCTCCACTGGCTGGAGAGGAGAGGAGAGGAGAGGAGAGGAGAGGAGAGGAGAGAGAGGAGAAGAGAGGAGAAGAGAGGAGAAGAGAGGAGAGGAGGAGTGGAGGGTAGAAGAGAGGAGGAGGGGAGAAGAGAGGAGAGGAGAGGAGAGGAGGGGAGAAGAGAGGAGGAGGGGAGAAGAGAGAAGGAGGGGAGAAGAGAGGAGGAGGGGAGAAGAGAGGAGGAGTGGAGGGGAGAAGAGAGGAGGAGTGGAGGGGAGAAGAGAGGAGAAGAGGAGAGGAGAAGGGAGGAGAGGAGAATGGGAGGACCAGAGAGGAGTGGAGGGGAGAAGAGGGGGAAGAGAGGAGGAGGAGAGGAGGGGAGGAATATGTTCAGAAAGAAGATGAGTATCAGAGTTGAAGAGACCAATGAGAGAAGCTCGTAGATACACAATGAAAAAGACCGTTTCCAGAATACCTTTAAAAAGGAGATCCCGTGTGGGAGGAGTTCCAGTGGTCGACTCAGCAGGAAGTCATGCTCCTCTAGCCACACCCATTTCCTGTCTGGCCTACGCTCCGCCCACTGCAGCGTGGTGGTCGTCGCTAGGCAACCCGAGGGAAACAGTAGCTCCGCTCCCCCTGGGAGGAACACATGACAACCAGCAGACGACACACAGAACCTGGCGGGAGAGGAAGAACAATAACAACAACACCTAGCTTTAACTGACAACTACACAAGGAAACAACTGTGTCGATATCTGAGATCAGCATCAAGTCAAAGTAACACTGTGTAGGTACCTGTGTCGATTCGGTCCAAGGTGTAACTCTGGAATGCGTGTTTCCACCTGGCCTGAGGAGGACAGAGGACGATAAATTAAGGAACGATTTACAAAACTAGGATCACACTGCAAATAGTCAACACCGTCACTTAGACCTTCCTTCACCAGGACTGGGTGGTAGTGGTGGAGGGGGTAGACTGGTACTAACCAGGTGGTAGTGGTGGAGGGGGTAGACTGGTACTAACCAGGTGGTAGTGGTGGAGGGGGTAGACTGGTACTAACCAGGTGGTAGTGGTGGAGGGGGGTAGAGTTAGTGGTACTAACCAGGTGGTAGAGGTGGAGGGGGTAGAGTTAGTGGTACTAACCAGGTGGTAGTGGTGGAGGGGGTAGAGTTAGTGGTACTAACCAGGTGGTAGTGGTGGAGGGGTAGAGTTAGTGGTACTAACCAGGTGGTAGAGGTGGAGGGGTAGAGTTAGTGGTACTAACCAGGTGGTAGTGGTGGAGGGGGTAGAGTTAGTGGTACTAACCAGGTGGTAGTGGTGGAGGGGGTAGAGTTAGTGGTACTAACCAGGTGGTAGTGGTGGAGGGGGTAGACTGGTACTAACCAGGTGGTAGTGGTGGAGGGGGTAGACTGGTACTAACCAGGTGGTAGTGGTGGAGGGGGTAGAGTTAGTGGTACTAACCAGGTGGTAGAGGTGGAGGGGGTAGACTGGTACTAACCAGGTGGTAGTGGTGGAGGGGGTAGACTGGTACTAACCAGGTGGTAGTGGTGGAGGGGTAGACTGGTACTAACCAGGTGGTAGTGGTGGAGGGGGTAGACTGGTACTAACCAGGTGGTAGTGGTGGAGGGGGTAGAGTTAGTGGTACTAACCAGGTGGTAGTGGTGGAGGGGGTAGACTGGTACTAACCAGGTGGTAGTGGTGGAGGGGTAGAGTTAGTGGTACTAACCAGGTGGTAGTGGTAGAGGGGGTAGACTGGTACTAACCAGGTGGTAGTGGTGGAGGGGGTAGACTGGTACTAACCAGGTGGTAGTGGTGGAGGGGGTAGACTGGTACTAACCAGGTGGTAGTGGTGGAGGGGGTAGACTGGTACTAACCAGGTGGTAGTGGTGGAGGGGGTAGACTGGTACTAACCAGGTGGTAGTGGTGGAGGGGGTAGACTGGTACTAACCAGGTGGTAGTGGTGGAGGGGGTAGAGTTAGTGGTACTAACCAGGTGGTAGTGGTGGAGGGGGTAGACTGGTACTAACCAGGTGGTAGTGGTGGAGGGGGTAGACTGGTACTAACCAGGTGGTAGTGGTGGAGGGGGTAGACTGGTACTAACCAGGTGGTAGTGGTGGAGGGGTAGACTGGTACTAACCAGGTGGTAGTGGTGGAGGGGGTAGACTGGTACTAACCAGGTGGTAGTGGTGGAGGGGTAGAGTTAGTGGTACTAACCAGGTGGTAGTGGTGGAGGGGGTAGACTGGTACTAACCAGGTGGTAGTGGTGGAGGGGGTAGACTGGTACTAACCAGGTGGTAGTGGTGGAGGGGTAGAGTTAGTGGTACTAACCAGGTGGTAGTGGTGGAGGGGTAGAGTTAGTGGTACTAACCAGGTGGTAGTGGTGGAGGGGGTAGACTGGTACTAACCAGGTGGTAGTGGTGGAGGGGGTAGACTGGTACTAACCAGGTGGTAGTGGTGGAGGGGTAGAGTTAGTGGTACTAACCAGGTGGTAGTGGTGGAGGGGGTAGAGTTAGTGGTACTAACCAGGTGGTAGTGGTGGAGGGGGTAGACTGGTACTAACCAGGTGGTAGTGGTGGAGGGGGTAGACTGGTACTAACCAGGTGGTAGTGGTGGAGGGGGTAGAGTTAGTGGTACTAACCAGGTGGTAGTGGTGGAGGGGGTAGAGTGGTACTAACCAGGTGGTAGTGGTGGAGGGGGTAGACTGGTACTAACCAGGTGGTAGTGGTGGAGGTAGACTGGTACTAACCAGGTGGTAGTGGTGGAGGGGTAGAGTTAGTGGTACTAACCAGGTGGTAGTGGTGGAGGGGGGTAGACTGGTACTAACCAGGTGGTAGTGGTGGAGGGGGTAGAGTTAGTGGTACTAACCAGGTGGTAGAGGTGGAGGGGGTAGAGTTAGTGGTACTAGCCAGGTGGTAGAGGTGGAGGGTAGACTGGTACTAACCAGGTGGTAGAGGTGGAGGGGGTAGAGTTAGTGGTACTAACCAGGTGGTAGAGGTGGAGGGGGTAGACTGGTACTAACCAGGTGGTAGTGGTGGAGGGGGTAGACTGGTACTAACCAGGTGGTAGTGGTGGAGGGGTAGAGTTAGTGGTACTAACCAGGTGGTGGAGGGGGTAGAGTTAGTGGTACTAACCAGGTGGTAGTGGTGGAGGGGATATAGTTAGTGGTACTAGTCAGGTGGTAGAGGTGGAGGGGGTAGAGTTAGTGGTACTAACCAGGTGTTAGTGGTGGAGGGGGTAGACTGGTACTAACCAGGTGGTAGTGGTGGAAGGGGTAGAGTTAGTGGTACTAGCCAGGTGGTAGTGGTGGAGGGGTAGAGTTAGTGGTACTAACCAGGTGGTAGAGGTGGAGGGGGTAGAGTTAGTGGTACTAACCAGGTGGTAGAGGTGGAGGGGGTAGAGTTAGTGGGACTAACCAGGTGGTAGAGGTGGAGGGGTAGAGTTAGTGGTACTAACCAGGTGGTAGTGGTGGAGGGGGTAGACTGGTACTAACCAGGTGGTAGTGGTGGAGGGGGTAGAGTTAGTGGTACTAACCAGGTGGTAGAGGTGGAGGGGTAGAGTTAGTGGTACTAACCAGGTGGTAGTGGTGGAGGGGGTAGAGTTAGTGGTACTAACCAGGTGGTAGTGGTGGAGGGTAGACTGGTACTAACCAGGTGGTAGTGGTGGAGGGGTAGACTGGTACTAACCAGGTGGTAGAGGTGGAGGGGTAGAGTTAGTGGTACTAACCAGGTGGTAGTGGTGGAGGGGTAGACTGGTACTAACCAGGTGGTAGTGGTGGAGGGGGTAGACTGGTACTAACCAGGTGGTAGTGGTGGAGGGGGTAGAGTTAGTGGTACTAACCAGGTGGTAGAGGTGGAGGGGGTAGACTGGTACTAACCAGGTGGTAGTGGTGAAGGGGTAGAGTTAGTGGTACTAACCAGGTGGTAGAGGTGGAGGGGGTAGACTGGTACTAACCAGGTGGTAGTGGTGGAGGGGGTAGAGTTAGTGGGACTAACCAGGTGGTAGTGGTGGAGGGGTAGAGAGTTAGTGTTACTAATCAGGGGTAGAGGTGGAGGGGGTAGAGTTAGCGGTACTAACCAGGTGGTAGTGGTGGAGGGGGTAGAGTTAGTGGTACTAACCAGGTGGTAGAGGTGGAGGGGGTAGAGTTAGTGGTACTAACCAGGTGGTAGTGGTGGAGGAGGTAGACTGGTACTAACCAGGTGGTAGTGGTGGAGGGGGTAGACTGGTATTAACGAGGTGGTAGAGGTGGAGGGGGTAGACTGGTATTAACCAGGTGGTAGAGGTGGAGGGGGTAGACTGGTACTAACCAGGTGGTAGTGGTGGAGGGAGTAGACTGGTACTAACCAGGTGGTAGTGGTGGAGGGGGTAGACTGGTACTAACCGGGTGGTAGTGGTGGAGGGGTAGACTGGTACTAACCAGGTGGTAGTGGTGGAGGGAGTAGACTGGTACTAACCAGGTGGTAGAGGTGGAGGGGTAGAGTTATTGGTACTAACCAGGTGGTAGAGGTGGAGGGGTAGAGTTAGTGGTACTAACCAGGTGGTAGAGGTGGAGGGGGTAGAGTTAGTGGTACTAACCAGGTGGTAGAGGTGGAGGGGGTAGAGTTATTGGTACTAACCAGGTGGTAGAGGTGGAGGGGGTAGAGTTAGTGGTACTAACCAGGTGGTAGAGGTGGAGGGGGTAGAGTTAGTGGTACTAACCAGGTGGTAGAGGTGGAGGGGTAGAGTTAGTGGTACTAACCAGGTGGTAGAGGTGGAGGGGGTAGAGTTATTGGTACTAACCAGGTGGTAGAGGTGGAGGGGGTAGAGTTAGTGGTACTAACCAGGTGGTAGAGGTGGAGGGGGTAGAGTTAGTGGTACTAACCAGGTGGTAGAAGTGGAGGGGGTAGAGTTAGTGGTACTAACCAGGTGGTAGAGGTGGAGGGGTAGAGTTAGTGGTACTAACCAGGTGGTAGAAGTGGAAAGGGTAGAGTTAGTGATACTAACCAGGTGTTAGTGGTGGAGGGGTAGAGTTAGTGGTACTAACCAGGTGGTAGAGGTGGAGGGGTAGAGTTAGTGGTACTAACCAGGTGGTAGAGGTAGAGGGGGTAGACTGGTACTAACCAGGTGGTAGAGGTGGAGGGGTAGAGTTAGTGATACTAACCAGGTGTGTGGAGGGGGTAGAGTTAGGGTGGTGGTAGGGTGGAGGGGGTAGAGTTAGTGGTACTAACCAGGTGGTAGTGGTGGAGGGGTAGAGTTAGTGGTACTAACCAGGTGGTAGAGTGGAGGGGGTAGAGTTACTGGTACTAACCAGGTGGTAGAGGTGGAGGGGTAGAGTTAGTGGTACTAACCCAGGTGGTAGAGGTGGAGGGGGTAGAGTTAGTGGTACTAACCAGGTGGTAGAGGTGGAGGGGGTAGAGTTAGTGGTACTAACCAGGTGTTAGTGGTGGAGGGGGTAGAGTTAGTGGTACTAACCAGGTGGTAGAGGTGGAGGGGGTAGACTGGTACTAACCAGGTGGTAGTGGTGGAGGGGTAGAGTTAGTGGTACTAACCAGGTGGTAGAGGTGGAGAGGGTAGACTGGTACTAACCAGGTGGTAGAGGTGGAGGGGGTAGACTGGTACTAACCAGGTGGTAGTGGTGGAGGGGTAGACTGGTACTAACCAGGTGGTAGTGGTGGAGGGGTAGAGTTAGTGGTACTAACCAGGTGGTAGAGGTGGAGGGGTAGAGTTAGTGGGACTAATCAGGGGTAGAGGTGGAGGGGGTAGAGTTAGTGGTACTAACCAGGTGGTAGAGGTGGAGGGGGTAGAGTTAGTGATACTAACCAGGTGTTAGTGGTGGAGGGGTAGAGTTAGTGGTACTAACCAGGTGGTAGAGGTGGAGGGGGTAGAGTTAGTGGTACTAACCAGGTGGTAGTTGTGGAGGGTGGAGGGGTAGACTGGTACTAACCAGGTGGTAGTGGTGGAGGGGTAGAGTTAGTGGTACTAACCAGGTGGTAGTTGTGGAGGGGGTAGACTGGTACTAACCAGGTGGTAGTGGTGGAGGGGGTAGACTGGTACTAACCAGGTGGTAGTGGTGGAGTGGTAGGGGGTAGATTTGTACTCACCAGGTGTGGGTGGTAGTGGTGGAGGGGTAGGGGGTAGATTGGTACTCACCAGGTGTGGGTGGTAGTGGTGGAGGGGTAGGGGGTAGAGTGGTACTCACCAGGTGTGGGTGATAGTGGTGGAGGGGTAGGGGGTAGATTTGTACTCACCAGGTGTGGGTGGTAGTGGTGGAGGGGTAGGGGGTAGAGTGGTACTCACCAGGTGTGGGTGGTAGTGGTGGAGGGGTAGGGGGTAGAGTGGTACTCACCAGGTGTGGGTGGTAGTGGTGGAGGGGTAGGGGGTAGAGTGGTACTCACCAGGTGTGGGTGGTAGTGGTGGAGGGGTAGGGGGTCTTCCCAGGGGGTTGTTCCTTACGTCTACCTTTAACTTATCCAGTTTGTCCAGACAGAGACAGACGGGGAGAACACGCAGGTCATTACTGTGGATCACCAGGTCCCTGAGAGACAGGAGACAGCCTGAGAGAGGAGAGGAGACGAGACGAGACGAGAGGAGAGGAGAGGAGAGGAAAGAAGTGAGGGGACAGAAGAGAGGGGACAGAAGAGCGATGAGAGGAAACAAGGAGAGGAAACAAGAGGAGATGAGAGGAGAGGGGTGATGTAGACAGACAGATGGAGAGAATGTTCCTAACATTTGACCCTTGCTTTTATTTTTTTATTGCCATAGTATCACAGTAATATTTAGGCTTACAACATAGTCATACACAACAAATATGTCAATGGCTAATGCTGTGTCAGATAAATCTGTTTTTTTAAAGAACTCTCCAGTCTCCTAACTTATTGTTATCTATCTTCCACCTAGTCTCCTCCCCTTACCCATGGTCTCAGGTGTTATCTATCTTCCCCCTAGAGTCTCCTCCCCTTACCCATGGTCTCAGGTGTTATCTATCTTCCACCTAGAGTCTCCTCCCCTTACCCATGGTCTCAGGTGTTATCTATCTTCCACCTAGAGTCTCCTCCCCTTACCCATGGTCTCAGGTGTTATCTATCTTCCACCTAGAGTCTCCTCCCCTTACCCATGGTCTCAGGTGTTATCTATCTTCCCCTAGAGTCCCCCTAGAGTCTCCTCCCCTCCCTTACCCATGGTCTCAGGTGTTATCTATCTTCCACCTAGTCTCCTCCCCTTACCCATGGTCTCAGGTGTTATCTATCTTCCCCCTAGAGTCTCCTCCCCTTACCCATGGTCTCAGGTGTTATCTATCTTCCCCCTAGAGTCTCCTCCCCTTACCCATGGTCTCAGGTGTTATCTATCTTCCCCCTAGAGTCTCCTCCCCTTACCCATGGTCTCAGGTGTTATCTATCTTCCCCCTAGAGTCTCCTCCCCTTACCCATGGTCTCAGGTGTTATCTATCTTCCCCCTAGAGTCTCCTCCCCTTACCCATGGTCTCAGGTGTTATCTATCTTCCCCTAGAGTCTCCTCCCCTTACCCATGGTCTCAGGTGTTATCTATCTTCCACCTAGAGTCTCCTCCCCTTACCCATGGTCTCAGGTGTTATCTATCTTCCACCTAGAGTCTCCTCCCCTTACCCATGGTCTCAGGTGTTATCTATCTTCCCCCTAGAGTCTCCTCCCCTTACCCATGGTCTCAGGTGTTATCTATCTTCCACCTAGAGTCTCCTCCCTTTACCCATGGTCTCAGGTGTTATCTATCTTCCCCCTAGAGTCTCCTCCCCTTACCCATGGTCTCAGGTGTTATCTATCTTCCACCTAGAGTCTCCTCCCCTTACCCATGGTCTCAGGTGTTATCTATCTTCCCCCTAGAGTCTCCTCCCCTTACCCATGGTCTCAGGTGTTACCTATCTTCCACCTAGTCTCCTCCCCTTACCCATGGTCTCAGGTGTTATCTATCTTCCCCTACAGTCTCCTCCCTTACCCATGGTCTCAGGTGTTGTCTATCTTCCCCCTAGAGTCTCCTCCCTTACCCATGGTCTCAGGTGTTACCTATCTTCCACCTAGTCTCCTCCCCTTACCCATTGTTGTCTATCTTCCCCCTAGAGTCTCCTCCCCTTACCCATTGTTGTCTATCTTCCCCCTAGAGTCTCCACCCCTTACCCATTGTTGTCTATCTTCCCCCTAGAGTCTCCACCCCTTACCCATTGTTGTCTATCTTCCCCCTAGAGTCTCCACCCCTTACCCATGGTCTCAGGTGTTATCTATCTTCCCCCTAGAGTCTCCACCCCTTACCCATTGTTGTCTATCTTCCCCCTAGAGTCTCCTCCCCTTACCCATGGTCTCAGGTGTTATCTATCTTCCACCTAGAGTCTCCTCCCTTTACCCATGGTCTCAGGTGTTATCTATCTTCCCCCTAGAGTCTCCTCCCCTTACCCATGGTCTCAGGTGTTATCTATCTTCCACCTAGAGTCTCCTCCCCTTACCCATGGTCTCAGGTGTTATCTATCTTCCCCCTAGTCTCCTCCCCTTACCCATGGTCTCAGGTGTTACCTATCTTCCACCTAGTCTCCTCCCCTTACCCATGGTCTCAGGTGTTATCTATCTTCCCCCTACAGTCTCCTCCCCTTACCCATGGTCTCAGGTGTTGTCTATCTTCCCCCTAGAGTCTCCTCCCCTTACCCATGGTCTCAGGTGTTACCTATCTTCCACCTAGTCTCCTCCCCTTACCCATTGTTGTCTATCTTCCCCCTAGAGTCTCCTCCCCTTACCCATTGTTGTCTATCTTCCCCCTAGAGTCTCCTCCCCTTACCCATTGTTGTCTATCTTCCCCCTAGAGTCTCCACCCCTTACCCATTGTTGTCTATCTTCCCCCTAGAGTCTCCACCCCTTACCCATGGTCTCAGGTGTTATCTATCTTCCCCCTAGAGTCTCCACCCCTTACCCATTGTTGTCTATCTTCCCCCTAGAGTCTCCTCCCCTTACCCATGGTCTCAGGTGTTATCTATCTTCCCCCTAGAGTCTCCACCCCTTACCCAATGTTGTCTATCTTCCCCCTAGAGTCTCCTCCCCTTACCCATGGTCTCAGGTGTTATCTATCTTCCCCCTAGAGTCTCCTCCCCTTACCCATTGTTGTCTATCTTCTTCCCCTCCCATTTGTCTATCTTCCCACCCAGGTCTCAGGTGTTACCCATGGTCTCAGGTGTTATCCATCTTCCCCCTAGAGTCTCCTCCCCTTACCCATTGTTACCTATCTTCCCCCTAGAGTCTCCTCCCCTTACCCATGGTCTCAGGCAGCCTCTTTAGCCTGTTGTGTGACAGCTCCAGTTTGACCAGCTCCTCCAGCGCACCGATCTCCTCAGGTAATGTCTCCAGGAGGTTATAGGAGACATCCAGGGTGTGGAGTGTCTTCAACTGACCCAGGCTGGGGGGGAGAGAGGCCAGACAGTTCCCCAGGAGAGAGAGGTAGCGGAGGGCAGGGAGAGGACCGAAGGAGGGAGGGAGATCAGTGAGGTGGTTGTGACCCAGGAGGAGGGTGGAGAGGAGGGGGAGGGTGAGGAGGCAGGGAGGGAAGGAGGAGAGGAGGTTGAAGGAGAGGTCCAGGTGGACGAGGAGAGAAAGGGATGAGAGAGAGGGAGGAAGAGAGGTGAGAAGGCCGGGGAGGGGGTCACCATGGGCGTCATGGAAACAGTGTCCTGAGGAGGAGTCAGAAGATGAGCAAGCATGGAGAGAGAGGACAGACAGGAGGAGAGAGGGAGAGGACAGACAGGAGGAGAGACGGAGAGGACAGACAGGAGGAGAGACGGAGAGGACAGACAGGAGGAGAGACGGAGAGGACAGACAGGAGGAGAGACGGAGAGGACAGACAGGAGGAGAGACGGAGAGGACAGACAGGAGGAGAGAGGGAGAGGACAGACAGGAGGAGAGAGGGAGGACAGACAGGAGGAGGGAGAGGACAGACAGGAGGAGAGAGGGAGAGGACAGACAGGAGGAGAGAGGGAGAGGACAGACAGGAGGAGAGAGGGAGAGGACAGACAAGAGCAAGGGACAAATTATTGAAAAGGGTGTGAAAATACCAACATAATTATTAACATGTAAAGACACACATTGTATGATGACGTTGCAGTGTTTCTACAATGTGCTATAATGTGAGTCTGATGTTCACTGTCTACTAAATAATCGATTGAATGTTACTTTACAAGCACGTTACACAGCATTAATGAATGTATCAGCATTCAGCACTAGTACCTCTAATAGCCAGTGAGCGTAGCTGTGTGAGGTGCGGTAGGACCTCCAGGGCTCCCTCTAGCGCCCCCCTGTCCTCCGAGCCCAGTCGGAGGTACTGCAGGCCCCTCAGCTGCCCAGGGACAGACACCCATAGTAGCTGTAGCACAGCAGTCCCGCCCTGGTATACATCCAGAGTCAGTCTAGTGTCGGTGAGCACTGCACACAGCTCTACTGACGGGGGAAGGGGAGGGGTGAGGGACGGAACTGGAGAGAACGAGGAGAGAGGAGCCAGGAAGGAGGGAGAGGGAGATGAGAGGGTGGAGAGAGAGGAGCCAGGAAGGAGGGAGAGGGAGATGAGAGGGTGGAGACGGAGAGAGGAGAGATGGAGGGAGCAGGAGAGATGGAGGGAGCAGGAGAGATGGGAGCAGGAGGGATGGAGGGAGCAGGAGGGATGGAGGGAGCAGGAGAGATGGAGGGAGCAGGGGGGATGGAGGGAGCAGGAGGGATGGAGGGAGCAGGAGGGATGGAGGCAGGGTCGTCGTCATCGTTATCTCGGTCTGTAACTGCTATCAGTCCTTTATTAATTTCCTCCATCTTCTCCGTCCTCATTTGAATTCCACTTTCTTCTTTGTTTCTAACTGCAGACACACAGGCAGTTTCTCCCTTGGTCTGTCCTTCCCTACGTGACAGTTCCTCTCCAAGATGGTGGGTCATCTTATCTACGGGAAAGTGTGTTATTCTATCGACAGTCTTATTCCTCATCTGACCAAGAGGATCATGTCCCGTTTCCATGGTTCCCCCACCGGCTTGATTCTCACCCTCCGCTTTCTCTTGTCCACTTCCTCTCCTCCATTCCCTCTTCTTCTTCTTCTTCTCTCTCTCCATCTCACACCTCTTCTCTCAGAGGACCTTGTTTTTTTGTGTGAAGGTGTTGAATTGAAATCCAAAACACATAGATTTTTTTCTTCTCATGTATTAGAAGGGCCAATCTTCAAGGGACACATGCTTCCTGCTGTACCTGGGCATGTTGGGACTTGAGCGTCCTAGGATACAATTCCCAGAACATTGATTGCCTCGCCAGTACAAGAACATAGCCTATATTTCACTAACAATAAACACATAACGTTACATGGCTATGTTTAATTAGGATAAAATGTATAAATATGATTGTATGACAGTAATGGTGAGTAAGATTCGAAGTTTCTTAGTAAACTACTGCTAGCTAGCCTAGTTAGCAACAAGCTAACTGATTTGATTTAGCATGTCACTTGAAAAGTTCACGGAACAAACTAACTATGGATTTAACAAATGTACCGTACCCTGCAGTAATGTTTCCTGTTCACGGCGATAACCACTGCGTCTCGTCTACGCCAGATTGATTTGTTATAAAGTGCAAGGTTCGCTATTTCCTTGTTGGCTACACGTTTTTTCAAACAGCTTGTTGTCATCAGCCAGACCAATGAGGCTGCGGCCCCGTCAGACCCCTCAGCCCGGGGAGGGACACCGGTCTTAAAGGGGACAGTGTCACGTTAAAACTCTCCCTTTTTCAACTCTCAACATCACTTTCACTTCAACATTGTTCTCTTTCTATCGGTTTAATTTGTTGAGATATAAATAAATTAAATTAAATATATAAATAAATACATTTTTAAAAAACATTTAAATATTCGTGTGAGATTGGGAAGTTTGAAAAACAACACAAACAGATCTGGGATCAGACTAGGTGGACTACTGAGAAAATGTTTTTCCAGACGCTTTAATCAATAACTTTCGGGGCAGAAATAAAAATAAAAAAACGAATAGTCAAGAGTTATCTCTGGTAAACACAGGAATACTGACGTGTCCCTGGTCCCTGATAATGTATCTGTTACTTGTACCTGATAAACACAACTTTATCTATTTTGTTCTTTGTCAAAGTCGTTACTTATCTCTCTTCGGTGTGTTCATTTCCTGAATGTATAGCATACCTACCGCCAATATGTATGCCATGTATTGATATTTTTGCAGAAGGGGAAGTCAGCTTTGAGCACAGATCAACATAAGTCCTATAAAAGTGATCTCGGGTTACTTTGAGTCACGAGTTCAAATCCTACTCTGAAGACCATTGAACAGAGTGTGTTCTAATCCTACCCTGAAGACCATTGAACAGAGTTATATTATCATCCTACCCTGAAGACCATTGAACAGAGTTATATTATAATCCTACCCTGAAGACCATTGAACAGAGTTATATTATAATCCTACCCTGAAGACCATGGAACAGAGTTATATTATAATCCTACCCTGAAGACCATGGAACAGAGTTATATTATAATCCTACCCTGAAGACCATTGAACAGAGTGTGTTCTAATCCTACCCTGAAGGTCCAGAATACTGCTGGTTTTTGTTTTACCTGATAATTAAACCTTCAACACAGTCACTGTGCTAGTGGTAAACACCAACAACACAGAGATATTTATTATGGTAGTCTCTCACGAAATATGACAACAATTTAATTGTGTGTGTGTCTGTGTGCCCAGTATTTTAATTTATGATGGATCCCCAGGGTGCCAGAGTTCACTTGAGATTTGTTTCTGGTGTTGTCAAGATTAGGACTACTCACATGTCTATTTCTAGCAAAATGTCTATCTGTTTTTGAGTAATTGGGAAATAATGTGTGTGTGTGTGTGTGTGTGTGTGTGTGTGTGTGTGTGTGTGTGTGTGTGTGTGTGTGTGTGTGTGTGTGTGTGTGTGTGTGTGTGTGTGTGTGGGTGCGTGCGTGCGTATGTGCGTGCGTGCGTGCGTGTTCGTGTGTGTGTGTGTGTGTGTGTGTGTGTGTGTGTGTGTGTGTGTGTGTGTGTGTGTGTGTGTGTGTGTGCGTGTGTGTGTATGTGCGTGCGTGCGTGTTCGTGTGTGTGTGTGTGTGTGTGTGTTGTCACAGGAGCTTAGTTTCACAATAGGATATCCTCTTAGTGCAAGATGTGCTAAGAGCCAATCCAGAAACAAATCCATGAAATGTTGTTATTCTCGTCAGGAATGTGTTCTGCGAAGAGTTTTTAAACCTAATGTTCTAAAATAATCCATTAGAGAATTGCAGAACTTGGTTTTTGTGGTAAATGTTTCCAAGTTGTTGTTTTTTTACAGTTGTTCAATGCACTATTGTTTTATAAAAATAGTAATATCTTGCAATTTGCTTTGATCTTTCCATGGCATTAATAACACTCCAGATATGGAAAAAACGATGTATATATACTGTAATGAAAAATGTATAGGCAAATGTACAGTATATTTCATAGCACCTATACAGGTGTAGGATCTTAATTTGAGCCAGTTTGCTACAGCAGGAAAATAATCCTGCAGGAACAGGAAATCTGAATTATTATGTGGACATTTTTGTAGGGGTTGATACATTTTTTTTTGTAAGTAAGTAAGTGGAAATTACAAACTTTTAAACCTCAAGTACACTGCGTTGGGGGAAAATTATTCTGCAACAGAGTGATCACATTATTTGTTGTTTAGAAGATCATAGATCATTTAAACAAATGTAAACAAAAGCAAGCCCAAAATAAGTGGGATATTTGCTCATAAACACATAAACACAGTCAGACTAGTTTTTCTGTTGGACAAAAAATGGCTATAAAAAACAATATTATTGCCAGTTGAGTCTTTAAACTATGTAAACACATTCCTTCTGATGTGGAATGTATCTATTTTCCCTAGAGGTCGTTGTTGACTTTGTTTTGTTATAAACAGACAGTTTATTGGAGAGAAATTAGATTCCTGTGTATAAAGTGAGTATAACTTAATATTGTCTAACTTAGAATAAAAGTATTATGTCATTTGTTAAAGAATTCAAATCAAGAGCAAGCTAAAAGAGGCTAAATGTGTTCCTATGTAAAAGAGGCCTTGGTCTCAATGGGATTTCCTTGAAGAAATAAATAAAATATACAAATTTGACAGATACGCGTTGCCAAAGCGGACACCGGCAAACCCCTCTCGGGAAACCAAAACATTTCGAATGACAGTTGAAAGAAGGTGACGAAGGATAGGTCACAGAGAACTCAGACACTGATAGGACGGCTGTTTCAGAGAGAGCGATTCTGATTGGACATTGAGCTGATACGTCAAACCCACCGGAATACGCCCGCCTCCACCGTGTGTGTACAAATTCAACAGATGAACGAAATTGACATTTAAAAGGTTGGGACAAAGCGTTCAAAGACAGAGATGTTCAACCATTTCGTCTGGATAACGTTATTGTTTTTGGAGAAGAAAAAAAACGTTACTGTTTTCAACAAACAACTGTCTTAAAAATAGACGAAACAAAGAAACAACTTTTAAAGAATATGAAATGGTGAAGATGTCCTCAAGAACCTGAAGACAAGATCAACTTGTTGACAGCCAGACAAGTGTTGAACTTACTTGCTGATGTTAACGATGTGAATACAGATCGCTTTGCAATCTAATGGACCGCAAGGGACCCGTCCGTCACCAATAGCTGATATATTTCATACATTTTGGACCGTGATATTACCAGTACTTTAGCTCGTTAGGTAGTTAACTAACTCGGCAGCTGTGAACTGTGAACAGAGCTTTCTATCGGAGTTAATAAGAGAGGCATTATTTTCCTAAGTAGTTATGTTTCCGTTAGATTCGACGTGGAACATTTCCTTTGCAGGTTGCGGTTTCTTAGGCATCTATCATATCGGTGTAGCTAGTTGTCTACAGGAGCAGTGTCCGTTTCTAGTGCATAACGCCCGGCACATCTACGGGGCATCAGCTGGGGCGCTCACCGCCACTGCGCTGGTCAGCGGAGCTTGTTTAGGTAGGCAGTGATGAACTTTCCTCTACTTATTGCATATTAATGACACTGTGTGTGTGTGTGTGTGTGTGTGTGTGTGTGTGTGTGTGTGTGTCAGTGTCAGTGTCTTGTCTTGCTTTGCTGTGTCTCTTGCCCAGCCTGTGCCACTGTCTGTCTATCGGTTGTCTACTTTTACCCGCCCCCTGTTTTCCTTGACATTATCGTTGCGAAATGAGTACAAACGATGTATTTTTTTCCCCAATTGCCAGCAATAGCAACGTTACCACATTATACTGATAGACCGTCTCTGACATGAACAATATTCTGTACCTTATTGTTTCCTCATCAGGTGAGGCAGGTGCCAACATCATTGATGTGGCCAAAGATGCCCGGAAACGTTTCCTGGGTCCTATGCACCCGTCCTTCAACCTGGTAAAGATCATGCGTAACATGCTGTATAAAACGCTGCCACCGGATGCCCACCATCGTGCCACAGGGAGGCTGGGCATATCACTCACCAGGGTGACCGACGGAGAGAATGTCTTGGTGTCCCACTTTAACAGCAAGGAGGAAGTGGTGCAGGTGAGCGTCTCCTACCTCAAACACTGACTTGATGGCAAAGCAAGGTTGAGGTCAATTTAATTTGAATTCTAGTCAATTCAGAAAGTAAACCAAATTACAATTCTGATTCAAGATGTGTCTAATTGAAGGGAATTGGAATTGGAATTTCAATGTACTTCCTGAATTGACTGTAATTTAAATGTAAATATATTTTACCCCAACTCTGTGACAAAGTTTTTGACGTAGATAAAGAAATGAGAGGCCTGTCATGCCAAATAATGTCCCCCGGCCAACCAGCATAGCAACCAGCATAGCAACGGATGCTTTGGTTCATTACGGAATCCGGTCAGAATGTAGCAAATTCTAGCAACAGTCCTAGCAACAGCCCTAGCAAGAGCCCTAGCAACAGCCCTAGCTACGGAAGCCAGAACTCATCAAGGATCTCTCCGTACTTTCTTCCGCTCATCTTCCCCTCGACCCTGACGAGTCTCCCAGTCCCTGAAGGTTCTCCC
>NC_088412.1:8207873-8247873 GCF_034236695.1 Oncorhynchus nerka
GCCAAGCCCACTGGCTCCAGGTCATCTATGAGTCTTTGCTAGGTAAAGCCCCGCCTTATCTCAGCTCACTGGTCACCATAGCAGCAAACACCCGTAGCACGCGCTCCAGCAGGTTTATCTCACTGGTCACCCCCAAAGCCAATTCCTACTTTGGCCGCCTTTCTTTCCAGTTCTCTGCTGCCAATGACTGGAACGAACTTCAAAAATCACTGAAGCTGGAGATTCCCATCTCCCTCACTCTAGCTTTAAGAACCAGCTGTCAGAGCAGCTCACAGATCACTGCACCTGTACATAGCCCATCTGTAAATATCCCATCCAATCTACCTCATCCCCCATGTCATTATTTATATTTAGCTCATTTGCACCCCAGTATCTCCACTTGCACATTCATTTTCTGCACATCTACCATTCCAGTGTTTAACTGCTATATTGTAATTACTTCCATGGCCTATTTATTGCCTTACCTCTCTTATCCTACCTCATTTGCACATGCTGTATATAGACTTTTTCTATTGTACTATTGACTGTATGTTTGTTTATTCCATGTGTAACTCTGTGTTGTTGTTTGTGTCAAACTGCTTTGCTTTATCTTGGCCAGGTCACAGTTGTAAATGAGAACTTGTTCTCAACTGGCCTACCTGGTTAAATAATTTTGATTTTATTTTTTATTTGACCTTTATTTAACTAGGCAAGTCAGTTAAGAACAAATTCTTATTTTCAATGACGGCCTAGGAACAGTGGGTTAACTGCCTTGTTCAGGGGCAGAACAACAGATTTGTACCTTGTCAGCTCAGGGGTTTGAACTTGCAACCTTCCGGTTACTAGTCCAATGCTCTAACCACTAGGCTACCCTGCCACTTCTACACTCTAACCACTAGGCTACCCTGCCGCCCCTACACTCTAACCACTAGGCTACGCTGCCGCCCCTACACTCTAACCACTAGGCTACCTGCCTCCTCTACACTCTAACCACTAGGCTACCCTGCCGCCTCTACACTCTAACCACTAGGCTACCCTGCCACCTCTCAACTCTAACCATTAGGCTACCCTGCCACCTCTACACTCTAACCACTAGACTACCCTGCCACCTCTACACTCTAACCACTAGGCTACCCTGCCACCCCTACACTCTAACCACTAGGCTACCTGCCGCCCCTACACTCTAACCACTAGGCTACGCTGCCGCCCCTACACTCTAACCACTAGGCTACGCTGCCACCTCTACACTCTAACCACTAGGCTACCCTGCCACCTCTACACTCTAACCACTAGGCTACCCTGCCACCTCTACACTCTAACCACTAGGCTACGCTGCCACCTCTACACTCTAACCACTAGGCTACCCTGCCACCTCTACACTCTAACCACTAGGCTACCCTGCCACCTCTACACTCTAACCACTAGGCTACGCTGCCACCTCTACACTCTAACCACTAGGCTACCCTGCCGCCCCAATCAATAAAAATCAATAAATAGTGTCCAGAGCTCTGTTCCCCCCTGATCCACAGGTACTGTAGCTCACAGACATACTTAGCAGACACTATTATCCAAAGAGACTTACAGACTGTATACATGTTTCAGTCAGTGATCACCGGGGGGAATTGAACCCGTGACTTTTAATGTGCTAGTGTCACAGTTTTACCAACTGAGCCACCAGGTAGACAGACATGGACTCTGAATGTGTCTGTGGTAAGATATCTAAACTGTCTGTGGTAAGATATCTAATGTGTCTGTGGTAAGATATCTAAACTGTCTGTGGTAAGATATCTAATGTGTCTGTGGTAAGATATCTAAACTCTCTGTGGGAAGATATCTAATGTGTCTGTGGGAAGATATCTAATGTGTCTGTGGGAAGATATCTAATGTGTCTGTGGTAAGATATCTAAACTGTCTGTGGTAAGATATCTAAACTGTCTGTGGTAAGATATCTAATGTGTCTGTGGGAAGATATCTAATGTGTCTGTGGTAAGATATCTAAACTGTCTGTGGTAAGATATCTAATGTGTCTGTGGGAAGATATCTAATGTGTCTGTGGTAAGATATCTAAACTGTCTGTGGGAAGATATCTAATGTGTCTGTGGGAAGATATCTAAACTGTCTGTGGGAAGATATCTAATGTGTCTGTGGGAAGATATCTAAACTGTCTGTGGGAAGATATCTAATGTGTCTGTGGGAAGATATCTAAACTGTCTGTGGGAAGATATCTAATGTGTCTGTGGGAAGATATCTAAACTGTCTGTGGGAAGATATCTAATGTGTCTGTGGGAAGATATCTAATGTGTCTGTGGTAAGATATCTAATGTGTCTGTGGGAAGATATCTAAACTGTCTGTGGGAAGATATCTAATGTGTCTGTGGGAAGATATCTAATGTGTCTGTGGGAAGATATCTAATGTGTCTGTGGGAAGATATCTAATGTGTCTGTGGGAAGATATCTAATGTGTCTGTGGGAAGATATCTAATGTGTCTGTGGGAAGATATCTAATGTGTCTGTGGGAAGATATCTAATGTGTCTGTTTATCTGTGTTTGTTTCAGGTTATGAAGGCCATGTGTAAACAAGGGTACAACGATGCTCTTCACTTTCTGAAGAAGAACGGTAAGAGACCTTTATATTAGTTATATTATTCTATACTAGATCAGGCTTGGTATAGAGTAGTTATATAACTATACTAGATCAGGCTTGGTATAGAGTAGTTATATAACTATACTAGATCAGGCTTGGTATAGAGTAGTTATATAACTATACTAGATCAGGCTTGGTATAGAGTAGTTATATGACTACTAGATCAGGCTTGGTATAGAGTAGTTATATTATTATATACTAGATCAGGCTTGGTATAGAGTAGTTATATTATTATATACTAGATCAGGCTTGGTATAGAGTAGTTATATAACACTATACTAGATCAGGCTTGGTATAGAGTAGTTATATTATTATATACTAGATCAGGCTTGGTATAGAGTAGTTATATTATTATATACTAGATCAGGCTTGGTATAGAGTAGTTATATAACACTATACTAGATCAGGCTTGGTATAGAGTAGTTATATTATTATATACTAGATCAGGCTTGGTATAGAGTAGTTATATTATTATATACTAGATCAGGCTTGGTATAGAGTAGTTATATTATTATATACTAGATCAGGCTTGGTATAGAGTAGTTATATTATTATATACTAGATCAGGCTTGGTATAGAGTAGTTATATAACACTATACTAGATCAGGCTTGGTATAGAGTAGTTATATTATTATATACTAGATCAGGCTTGGTATAGAGTAGTTATATTATTATATACTAGATCAGGCTTGGTATCGAGTAGTTATATTATTACGTGTGCGTGCGTGCGTGTGTGTGTTTTCTTGACTGTGTTTGCTTATGTTTCAGGACTGTTGAATCCCCAAGGACCCCACAGACCTCTAATAGCCGACGGTGAGGAAGATGACGTCATCGAGGATGATGATGATGACGACGATGATGAAGAACACGAGGAGCGGCTGGTACAGAACGAGATCAGACCCATTGAGAAAGAGTCCGTGGTGGCCCCCGCCGAGTCCAAATCCAACATCGAGGATCATATCTTCGAGCACCTGCCACCCAGACTACACAAAGGTAGGACGGACCTCACCAAAATAATACATCAGATTCATAATACAATGTTTTTAAACGCCTTTCAATAAAGAACAAGGACGTTGTACAAGCTATAAAGAGAGGAAAACAGACAAATGGATCAAAAAACACAAACACAAGCTACATTTTAGTGATATATTGTTGTCAGGGGAGATGGCAACTCCTCAAAACAAGGCCTTTCTCTAGACCAGTCTCCAGAACAAGTCTCAGAAAAGCCCTAGACTACTGAAGAATATCCAACCAACCAGAGACTGGTGTAGAGAAGAAGCTGGCCAATCAGATCTTCTACTCTTGTTTCTACTATAGTTGTAGCTCTAGGTTAGGGGATCCACTGTGTTACCCTGGCCTTGCTAGGTTAGGGGATCCACTGTGTTACCCTGGCCTTGCTAGGTTAGGGGATCCACTGTGTTACCCTGGCCTTGCTAGGTTAGGGGATCCACTGTGTTACCCTGGCCTTGCTAGGTTAGGGGATCCACTGGGTTACCCTGGCCTTGCTAGGTTAGGGGGTCCACTGTGTTAGCCTGGCCTTGCTAGGTTAGGGGATCCACTGTGTTACCCTGGCCTTGCTAGGTTAGGGGGTCCACTGTGTTACCCTGGCCTTGCTAGGTTAGGGGATCCACTGTGTTACCCTGGCCTTGCTAGGTTAGGGGATCCACTGGGTTACCCTGGCCTTGCTAGGTTAGGGGATCCACTGTGTTACCCTGGCCTTGCTAGCTTAGGGGATCCACTGGGTTACCCTGGCCTTGCTATAGGTTAGGGGATCCACTGTGTTAGCCTGGCCTTGCTAGGTTAGGGGATCCACTGGGTTACCCTGGCCTTGCTAGGTTAGGGGATCCACTGTGTTACCCTGGCCCTGCTAGGTTAGGGGATCCACTGGGTTACCCTGGCCTTGCTATAGGTTAGGGGATCCACTGTGTTACCCTGGCCTTGCTAGGTTAGGGGATCCACTGGGTTACCCTGGCCTTGCTATAGGTTAGGGGATCCACTGGGTTACCCTGGCCTTGCTAGGTTAGGGGATCCACTGTGTTAGCCTGGCCTTGCTAGGTTAGGGGATCCACTGTGTTAGCCTGGCCTTGCTAGGTTAGGGGATCCACTGTGTTAGCCTGGCCTTGCTAGGTTAGGGGATCCACTGTGTTACCCTGGCCTTGCTAGGTTAGGGGATCCACTGTGTTACCCTGGCCTTGCTAGGTTAGGGGATCCACTGTGTTAGCCTGGCCTTGCTAGGTTAGGGGATCCACTGTGTTACCCTGGCCTTGCTAGGTTAGGGGATCCACTGTGTTACCCTGGCCTTGCTAGGTTAGGGGGTCCACTGTGTTACCCTGGCCTTGCTAGGTTAGGGGATCCACTGTGTTACCCTGGCCTTGCTAGGTTAGGGGATCCACTGTGTTACCCTGGCCTTGCTAGGTTAGGGGGTCCACTGTGTTACCCTGGCCTTGCTAGGTTAGGGGATCCACTGGGTTACCCTGGCCTTGCTAGGTTAGGGGATCCACTGTGTTACCCTGGCCTTGCTAGCTTAGGGGATCCACTGGGTTACCCTGGCCTTGCTATAGGTTAGGGGATCCACTGTGTTAGCCTGGCCTTGCTAGGTTAGGGGATCCACTGGGTTACCCTGGCCTTGCTAGGTTAGGGGATCCACTGTGTTACCCTGGCCCTGCTAGGTTAGGGGATCCACTGTGTTAGCCTGGCCTTGCTAGGTTAGGGGATCCACTGTGTTAGCCTGGCCTTGCTAGGTTAGGGGATCCACTGGTTAAGCTGGCCTTGCTAGGCTAGGGGATCCACTGTGTTACCCTGGCCTTGCTAGGTTAGGGGATCCACTATGTTACCGTGGCCTTGCTAGGTTAGGGGATCCACTGTGTTACCCTGGCCTTGCTAGGTTAGGGGATCCACTGTGTACCCTGGCCTTTCTAGGTTAGGGGATCCACTGTGTTACCCTGGCCTTGCTAGGTTAGGGGATCCACTGTGTTACCCTGGCCTTGCTAGGTTAGGGGATCCACTGTGTAACCCTGGCCTTGCTAGGTTAGGGGATCCACTGTGTAACCCTGGCCTTGCTAGGTTAGGGGATCCACTGGTTAACCTGGCCTTGCTAGGTTAGGGGATCCACTGTGTTACCCTGGCCTTGCTAGGTTAGGGGGTCCACTGTGTTACCCTGGCCTTGCTAGGTTAGGGGATCCACTGTGTTACCCTGGCCTTGCTAGGTTAGGGGATCCACTGTGTTACCCTGGCCTTGCTAGGTTAGGGGGTCCACTGTGTTACCCTGGCCTTGCTAGGTTAGGGGATCCACTGTGTTACCCTGGCCTTGCTAGCTTAGGGGATCCACTGGGTTACCCTGGCCTTGCTATAGGTTAGGGGATCCACTGTGTTAGCCTGGCCTTGCTAGGTTAGGGGATCCACTGGGTTACCCTGGCCTTGCTAGGTTAGGGGATCCACTGTGTTACCCTGGCCCTGCTAGGTTAGGGGATCCACTGTGTTAGCCTGGCCTTGCTAGGTTAGGGGATCCACTGTGTTAGCCTGGCCTTGCTAGGTTAGGGGATCCACTGGTTAAGCTGGCCTTGCTAGGCTAGGGGATCCACTGTGTTACCCTGGCCTTGCTAGGTTAGGGGATCCACTATGTTACCGTGGCCTTGCTAGGTTAGGGGATCCACTGTGTTACCCTGGCCTTGCTAGGTTAGGGGATCCACTGTGTACCCTGGCCTTTCTAGTTTAGGGGATCCACTGTGTTACCCTGGCCTTGCTAGGTTAGGGGATCCACTGTGTTACCCTGGCCTTGCTAGGTTAGGGGATCCACTGTGTAACCCTGGCCTTGCTAGGTTAGGGGATCCACTGTGTAACCCTGGCCTTGCTAGGTTAGGGGATCCACTGGTTAACCTGGCCTTGCTAGGTTAGGGGATCCACTGGTTAACCTGGCCTTGCTATAGGTTAGGGGATCCACTGGTTAACCTGGCCTTGCTAGGTTAGGGGATCCACTGTGTTAGCCTGGCCTTGCTATAGGTTAGGGGATCCACTGGTTAACCTGGCCTTGCTAGGTTAGGGGATCCACTGTGTAACCCTGGCCTTGCTAGGTTAGGGGATCCACTGTGTTACCCTGGCCTTGCTAGGTTAGGGGATCCACTGTGTTAGCCTGGCCTTGCTAGGTTAGGGGATCCACTGTGTTAGCCTGGCCTTGCTAGGTTAGGGGATCCACTGGTTAACCTGGCCTTGCTAGGTTAGGGGATCCACTGGTTAACCTGGCCTTGCTATAGGTTAGGGGATCCACTGGTTAAGCTGGCCTTGCTAGGTTAGGGGATCCACTGGTTAACCCTGGCCTTGCTAGGTTAGGGGATCCACTGGTTAACCTGGCCTTGCTATAGGTTAGGGGATCCACTGGTTAAGCTGGCCTTGCTAGGTTAGGGGATCCACTGGTTAACCTGGCCTTGCTATAGGTTAGGGGATCCACTGGTTAACCTGGCCTTGCTAGGTTAGGGGATCCACTGATTAACCCTGGCCTTGCTAGGTTAGGGGATCCACTGGTTAACCTGGCCTTGCTAGGTTAGGGGATCCACTGGTTAACCTGGCCTTGCTAGGTTAGGGGATCCACTGGTTAACCCTGGCCTTGCTAGGTTAGGGGATCCACTGGTTAACCTGGCCTTGCTAGGTTAGGGGATCCACTGGTTAACCCTGGCCTTGCTAGGTTAGGGGATCCACTGTGTTACCCTGGCCTTGCTAGGTTAGGGGATCCACTGTGTACCCTGGCCTTGCTAGGTTAGGGGATCCACTGTGTAACCCTGGCCTTGCTAGGTTAGGGGATCCACTGTGTTACCCTGGCCTTGCTAGGTTAGGGGATCCACTGTGTTACCCTGGCCTTGCTAGGTTAGGGGATCCACTGGGTTAACCTGGCCTTGCTAGGTTAGGGGATCCACTGTGTTAACCTGGCCTTGCTAGGTTAGGGGATCCACTGTGTTAACCTGGCCTTGCTAGGTTAGGGGATCCACTGTGTTAGCCTGGCCTTGCTAGGTTAGGGATCCACTGTGTTAGCCTGGCCTTGCTAGGTTAGGGGATCCACTGTGTTAGCCTGGCCTTGCTAGGTTAGGGGATCCACTGTGTTAGCCTGGCCTTGCTAGGTTAGGGGATCCACTGTGTTACCCTGGCCTTGCTAGGTTAGGGGATCCACTGGTTAACCTGGCCTTGCTATAGGTTAGGGGATCTACTGGTTAACCTGTCCTTGCTAGGTTAGGGGATCCACTGTGTAACCCTGGCCTTGCTAGGTTAGGGGATCCACTGTGTAACCCTGGCCTTGCTAGGTTAGGGGATCCACTGGTTAACCTGGCCTTGCTATAGGTTAGGGGATCCACTGGTTAAGCTGGCCTTGCTAGGTTAGGGGATCCACTGGTTAACCCTGGCCTTGCTAGGTTAGGGGATCCACTGGTTAACCTGGCCTTGCTATAGGTTAGGGGATCCACTGGTTAAGCTGGCCTTGCTAGGTTAGGGGATCCACTGGTTAACCTGGCCTTGCTAGGTTAGGGGATCCACTGGTTAACCCTGGCCTTGCTAGGTTAGGGGATCCACTGGTTAACCTGGCCTTGCTAGGTTAGGGGATCCACTGTGTTACCCTGGCCTTGCTAGGTTAGGGGATCCACTGTGTAACCCTGGCCTTGCTAGGTTATGGGATCCACTGGTTAACCTGGCCTTGCTAGGTTAGGGGATCCACTGGTTAACCCTGGCCTTGCTAGGTTAGGGGATCCACTGGTTAACCTGGCCTTGCTAGGTTAGGGGATCCACTGGTTAACCTGGCCTTGCTAGGTTAGGGGATCCACTGGTTAACCCTGGCCTTGCTATAGGTTAGGGGATCCACTGGTTAACCTGGCCTTGCTAGGTTAGGGGATCCACTGGTTAACCTGGCCTTGCTAGGTTAGGGGATCCACTGGTTAACCTGGCCTTGCTAGGTTAGGGGATCCACTGGTTAACCTGGCCTTGCTAGGTTAGGGGATCCACTGTGTTAGCCTGGCCTTGCTAGGTTAGGGGATCCACTGGTTAAGCTGGCCTTGCTAGGTTAGGGGATCCACTGGTTAAGCTGGCCTTGCTAGGTTAGGGGATCCACTGTGTTAGCCTGGACTTGCTAGGTTAGGGGATCCACTGGTTAACCTGGCCTTGCTAGGTTAGGGGATCCACTGTGTTAACCTGTCCTTGCTAGGTTAGGGGATCCACTGGTTAACCTGGCCTTGCTAGGTTAGGGGATCCACTGGTTAACCCTGGCCTTGCTAGGTTAGGGGATCCACTGGTTAACCTGGCCTTGCTAGGTTAGGGGATCCACTGGTTAACCCTGGCCTTGCTAGGTTAGGGGATCCACTGTGTTACCCTGGCCTTGCTAGGTTAGGGGATCCACTGTGTACCCTGGCCTTGCTAGGTTAGGGGATCCACTGTGTAACCCTGGCCTTGCTAGGTTAGGGGATCCACTGGTTAACCCTGGCCTTGCTAGGTTAGGGGATCCACTGGTTAACCTGGCCTTGCTAGGTTAGGGGATCCACTGTGTTAACCTGGCCTTGCTAGGTTAGGGGATCCACTGGTTAACCTGGCCTTGCTAGGTTAGGGGATCCACTGGTTAACCTGGCCTTGCTAGGTTAGGGGATCCACTGTGTTAACCTGGCCTTGCTTCAACTATTGTCTGCCATGGGAAATGTGAGTGAGTCAGCCAGCCAGCCAGCCAGTTAGCCAGCCAGCCAGCCAGCCAGCCAGTCAGTCAGTCAGCCAGCCAGCCAGCCAGTCAGCCAGCCAGCCAGCCAGTCAGCCAGCCAGCCAGCCAGTCAGTCAGTCAGCCAGTCAGCCAGCCAGCCAGTCAGCCAGCCAGTCAGTCAGTCAGCCAGTCTGTAGTGAGTTATTCTCTCTGTCTGTATGTGTTGTGGTGTATTGTGTCTATATGACTGTAGTGAGTTGTTCTCTCTCCTCTCTGTCTCCCTCTGTATGTGTTGTCGTGTATTGTAGTCTACTATGACTGTAGTAAGTTGTTCTCTCTGTCTCTCTCTATAGCTCTGGTGGAAGCCTGCAAGGAGAGATACAGTCTGGGCCAGTCGCTAAGCAACCTGCTGCCAGTCAGGATGGCGACGGCTATGATGCTTCCATACACCTTTCCCCTGGAGTCTGCTCTGTCTATGACTGTTAGGTAAGACTAGACCCTACACCCTCCCCTGGAGTCTGCCCTGTCTATGACTGTTAGGTAAGACTAGACCCTACTGTTACCCTCCCCTGGAGTCTGCTCTGTCTATGGCTGTATTAGGTAGGACTAGACCCTATACCCTCCCCTGGAGTCTGCTCTGTCTATGACTGTTAGGTAAGACTAGACCCTACACCCTCCCCTGGAGTCTGCTCTGTCTATGACTGTTAGGTAAGACTAGACCCTATACCCTCCCCTGGAGTCTGCTCTGTCTATGACTGTTAGGTAAGACTAGACCCTACACCCTCCCCTGGAGTCTGCCCTGTCTATGACTGTTAGGTAAGACTAGACCCTACACCCTCCCCTGGAGTCTGCTCTGTCTATGACTGTTAGGTAAGACTAGACTCTCACCCTCCCCTGGAGTCTGCCCTGACTATGACTGTTAGGTAAGACTAGACCCTAATCCCCTGGAGTCTGCTGTCTGACTATATTATTATATATGACTAATGGCCTGACTGTCTGTCAGAGTGACTATATTATTATATATGACTAATCCCTGTCTGCTTCTGTCAGAGTGACTATATTATTATATATGACTAATGGCCTGTCAGACTGTCAGAGTGACTATATTATTATATATGACTAATGGCCTGTCTCTTCTGTCAGAGTAAGACTATATTATTATATATGACTAATGGCCTGTCTCTTCTGTCAGAGTGACTATATTATTATATATGACTAATGGCCTGTCTCTTCTGTCAGAGTGACTATATTATTATATATGACTAATGGCCTGTCTCTTCTGTCAGAGTGACCTATTACCCTATATGACTAATGGCCTGTCTCTTCTGTCAGAGTGACTATATTATTATATATGACTAATGGCCTGTCTCTTCTGTCAGAGTGACTATATTATTATATATGACTAATGGCCTGTCAGACTGTTAGAGTGACTATATTATTATATATGACTAATGGCCTGTCTCTTCTGTCAGAGTGACTGCTTATTATATATGACTAATGGCCTGTCAGACTGTTAGAGTGACTATATTATTATATATGACTAATGGCCTGTCTCTTCTGTTAGAGTGACTATATTATTATATATGACTAATGGCCTGTCGCTTCTGTCAGAGTGACTATATTATTATATATGTTAGGAAGGACTAGACCCTATCCCTGGAGTCTGCTCTGTCTATGACTGTTAGGTAAGAATAGACCCTACACCCTCCCCTGGAGTCTGCTCTGTCTATGACTGTTAGGTAAGACTAGACCCTACACCCTCCCCTGGAGTCTGCCCTGTCTATGACTGTTAGGTAAGACTAGACCCTACACCCTCCCCTGGAGTCTGCTCTGTCTATGACTGTTAGGTAAGACTAGACCCTAACTGGCCCCTGGAGTCTGCTCTGTCTATGACTGTTAGGTAAGACTAGACCCTACACCCTCCCTGGAGTCTGCTCTGTCTATGACTGTTAGGTAAGACTAGACCCTAACCCTCCCCTGTCTGCCCTGTCTATGACTGTTAGGTAAGACTAGACCCTACACCCTCCCCTGTCTGCTCTGTCTATGACTGTTAGGTAAGACTAGACCCTACACCCTCCCCTGGAGTCTGCCCTGTCTATGACTGTTAGGTAAGACTAGACCCTATATGACTCCCCTGGCCTGTCTGCCCTGTCTATGACTGTTAGGTAAGATAGACCCTAACCCTCCCCTGGAGTCTGCTCTGTCTATGACTGTTAGGTAAGACTAGACCCTAACCCTCCCCTGGAGTCTGCTTCTGTCTATGACTGTTAGGTAAGACTAGACCCTACACCCTCCCCTGGAGTCTGCTTCTGTCTATGACTGTTAGGTATATGACTAACTGGCCTGTCTTCTGTCAGAGTGACTATATTATTATATATGACTAATGGCCTGTCTCTTCTGTCAGAGTGACTATATTATTATATATGACTAATGGCCTGTCTCTTCTGTTAGAGTGACTATATTATTATATATGACTAATGGCCTGTCTCTTCTGTCAGAGTGACTATATTATTATATATGACTAATGGCCTGTCAGACTGTCAGAGTGACTATATTATTATATATGACTAATGGCCTGTCTCTTCTGTCAGAGTGACTATATTATTATATATGACTAATGGCCTGTCTCTTCTGTCAGAGTGACTATATTATTATATATGACTAATGGCCTGTCTCTTCTGTCAGATGACTATAAGAATAGATTATATATGACTAATCCCCTGTCTCTTGACTGTCAGGTAAGTGACTATTTATTATACTATAAGACTAATGGCCTGTCTGCTTCTGTCTATGACTGTTTAGGTATACTAGACCCTAACTGGCCCCTGTCTCTTCTGTCTATGACTGTATTATTATATATGACTAATGGCCTGTCTGCTTCTGTCAGAGTGACTGTTATAAGATTAGACCCTATGACTGGAGTCTGCCCTGTCATGACTGTTAGGTAAGACTATATTATTATACCCTGACTAATGGCCTGTCTATGACTGTTAGAAGACTGACCCTACACCCTCCCCTGGAGTCTGCCCTGTCTATGACTGTTGGCCTGTCAGACCCTGTCCCCTGGAGTCTGCCCTGTCTTGACTGTTAGGTAAGACTGACCCTAACCCCCTGTCTGCTTCTGTTATGACTGTGACTAAGACTATTATATCCCCTGACTAATGGCCTGTCTATGACTGTTAGGTGTCAGAGTACACCCTCCCCTGAGTCTGCCCTGTTATATGACTGTTAGGTAAGACTAGACCCTACACCCTCCCCTGGAGTCTGCTCTGTCTATGACTGTTAGGTAAGACTAGACCCTACACCCTCCCCTGGAGTCTGCTCTGTCTATGACTGTTAGGTAAGACTAGACCCTACACCCTCCCCTGGAGTCTGCCCTGTCTATGACTGTTAGGTAAGACTAGACCCTACACCCTCCCCTGGAGTCTGCTCTGTCTATGACTGTTAGGTAGGACTAGACTCTCCCTCTTCTGTCAGAGTGACTATATTATTATATATGACTAATGGCCTGTCTCTTCTGTCAGAGTGACTATATTATTATATATGACTAATGGCCTGTCTCTTCTGTCAGAGTGACTATATTATTATATATGACTAATGGCCTGTCTCTTCTGTCAGAGTGACTATATTATTATATATGACTAATGGCCTGTCTCTTCTGTCAGAGTGACTATATTATTATATATGACTAATGGCCTGTCTCTTCTGTCAGAGTGACTATATTATTATATATGACTAATGGCCTGTCTCTTCTGTCAGAGTGACTATATTATTATATATGACTAATGGCCTGTCTCTTCTGTCAGAGTGACTATATTATTATATATGACTAATGGCCTGTCAGACTGTTAGAGTGACTATATTATTATATATGACTAATGGCCTGTCTCTTCTGTCAGAGTGACTATATTATTATATATGACTAATGGCCTGTCAGACTGTTAGAGTGACTATATTATTATATATGACTAATGGCCTGTCTCTTCTGTTAGAGTGACTATATTATTATATATGACTAATGGCCTGTCGCTTCTGTCAGAGTGACTATATTATTATATATGTTAGGAAGGACTAGACCCTATACCCTGGAGTCTGCTCTGTCTATGACTGTTAGGTAAGAATAGACCCTACACCCTCCCCTGGAGTCTGCTCTGTCTATGACTGTTAGGTAAGACTAGACCCTACACCCTCCCCTGGAGTCTGCCCTGTCTATGACTGTTAGGTAAGACTAGACCCTACACCCTCCCCTGGAGTCTGCCCTGTCTATGACTGTTAGGTAAGACTAGACCCTACACCCTCCCCTGGAGTCTGCTCTGTCTATGACTGTTAGGTAAGACTAGACCCTATACTCTCCCCTGGAGTCTGCTCTGTCTATGACTGTTAGGTAAGACTAGACCCTACACCCTCCCCTGGAGTCTGCTCTGTCTATGACTGTTAGGTAAGACTAGACCCTATACCCTCCCCTGGAGTCTGCTCTGTCTATGACTGTTAGGTAAGACTAGACCCTACACCCTCCCCTGGAGTCTGCTCTGTCTATGACTGTTAGGTAAGACTAGACCCTACACCCTCCCCTGGAGTCTGCCCTGTCTATGACTGTTAGGTAAGACTAGACCCTACGCCCTCCCCTGGAGTCTGCTCTGTCTATGACTGTTAGGTAAGACTAGACCCTATACCCTCCCCTGGAGTCTGCTCTGTCTATGACTGTTAGGTAGGACTCTCCCTCTTCTGTCAGAGTGACTATATTATTATATATGACTAATGGCCTGTCTCTTCTGTCAGAGTGACTATATTATTATATATGACTAATGGCCTGTCAGACTGTTAGAGTGACTATATTATTATATATGACTAATGGCCTGTCTCTTCTGTTAGAGTGACTATATTATTATATATGACTAATGGCCTGTCGCTTCTGTCAGAGTGACTATATTATTATATATGTTAGGAAGGACTAGACCCTATACCCTGGAGTCTGCTCTGTCTATGACTGTTAGGTAAGAATAGACCCTACACCCTCCCCTGGAGTCTGCTCTGTCTATGACTGTTAGGTAAGACTAGACCCTACACCCTCCCCTGGAGTCTGCCCTGTCTATGACTGTTAGGTAAGACTAGACCCTACACCCTCCCCTGGAGTCTGCTCTGTCTATGACTGTTAGGTAAGACTAGACCCTATACCCTCCCCTGGAGTCTGCTCTGTCTATGACTGTTAGGTAGGACTAGACCCTATACCCTCCCCTGGAGTCTGCTCTGTCTATGACTGTTAGGTAGGACTAGACCCTATACCCTGGAGTCTGCTCTGTCTATGACTGTTAGGTAGGACTAGACCCTATACCCTTCCCTGGAGTCTGCTCTGTCTATGACTGTTAGGTAGGACTAGACCCTATACCCTTCCCTGGAGTCTGCTCTGTCTATGACAGTTAGGTAGGACTAGACCCTATACCCTTCCCTGGAGTCTGCTCTGTCTATGACTGTTAGGAAGGACTAGACCCTATACCCTGGAGTCTGCTCTGTCTATGACTGTTAGGTAAGATTAGACCCTACACCCTCCCCTGGAGTCTGCTCTGTCTATGACTGTTAGGTAAGACTAGACCCTACACCCTCCCCTGGAGTCTGCCCTGTCTATGACTGTTAGGTAAGACTAGACCCTACACCCTCCCCTGGAGTCTGCTCTGTCTATGACTGTTAGGTAAGACTAGACCCTACACCCTCCCCTGGAGTCTGCCCTGTCTATGACTGTTAGGTAAGACTAGACCCTACACCCTCCCCTGGAGTCTGCCCTGTCTATGACTGTTAGGTAAGACTAGACCCTACACCCTCCCCTGGAGTCTGCTCTGTCTATGACTGTTAGGTAAGACTAGACCCTACACCCTCCCCTGGAGTCTGCCCTGTCTATGACTGTTAGGTAAGACTAGACCCTACACCCTCCCCTGGAGTCTGCCCTGTCTATGACTGTTAGGTAAGACTAGACCCTACACCCTCCCCTGGAGTCTGCCCTGTCTATGACTGTTAGGTAAGACTAGACCCTACACCCTCCCCTGGAGTCTGCTCTGTCTATGGCTGTTAGGTAAGACTAGACCCTATACCCTCCCCTGGAGTCTGCTCTGTCTATGACTGTTAGGTAAGACTAGACCCTATACCCTCCCCTGGAGTCTGCTCTGTCTATGACTGTTAGGTAAGACTAGACCCTACACCTCCCCTGGAGAGTGACTGCTCTGTCTATGACTGTTAGGTAAGACTAGACCCTACACCCTCCCCTGGAGTCTGCCCTGTCTATGACTGTTAGGTAAGACTAGACCCTACACCCTCCCCTGGAGTCTGCTCTGTCTATGACTGTTAGGTAGGACTAGACTCTCCCTCTTCTGTCAGAGTGACTATATTATTATATATGACTAATGGCCTGTCTCTTCTGTCAGAGTGACTATATTATTATATATGACTAATGGCCTGTCTCTTCTGTCAGAGTGACTATATTATTATATATGACTAATGGCCTGTCTCTTCTGTCAGAGTGACTATATTATTATATATGACTAATGGCCTGTCAGACTGTCAGAGTGACTATATTATTATATATGACTAATGGCCTGTCTCTTCTGTCAGAGTGACTATATTATTATATATGACTAATGGCCTGTCTCTTCTGTCAGAGTGACTATATTATTATATATGACTAATGGCCTGTCTCTTCTGTCAGAGTGACTATATTATTATATATGACTAATGGCCTGTCTCTTCTGTCAGAGTGACTATATTATTATATATGACTAATGGCCTGTCTCTTCTGTCAGAGTGACTATATTATTATATATGACTAATGGCCTGTCTCTTCTGTCAGAGTGACTATATTATTATATATGACTAATGGCCTGTCTCTTCTGTCAGAGTGACTATATTATTATATATGACTAATGGCCTGTCAGACTGTTAGAGTGACTATATTATTATATATGACTAATGGCCTGTCTCTTCTGTCAGAGTGACTATATTATTATATATGACTAATGGCCTGTCAGACTGTTAGAGTGACTATATTATTATATATGACTAATGGCCTGTCTCTTCTGTTAGAGTGACTATATTATTATATATGACTAATGGCCTGTCGCTTCTGTCAGAGTGACTATATTATTATATATGTTAGGAAGGACTAGACCCTATACCCTGGAGTCTGCTCTGTCTATGACTGTTAGGTAAGAATAGACCCTACACCCTCCCCTGGAGTCTGCTCTGTCTATGACTGTTAGGTAAGACTAGACCCTACACCCTCCCCTGGAGTCTGCCCTGTCTATGACTGTTAGGTAAGACTAGACCCTACACCCTCCCCTGGAGTCTGCCCTGTCTATGACTGTTAGGTAAGAGTAGACCCTACACCCTCCCCTGGAGTCTGCTCTGTCTATGACTGTTAGGTAAGACTAGACCCTATACTCTCCCCTGGAGTCTGCTCTGTCTATGACTGTTAGGTAAGACTAGACCCTACACCCTCCCCTGGAGTCTGCTCTGTCTATGACTGTTAGGTAAGACTAGACCCTATACCCTCCCCTGGAGTCTGCTCTGTCTATGACTGTTAGGTAAGACTAGACCCTACACCCTCCCCTGGAGTCTGCTCTGTCTATGACTGTTAGGTAAGACTAGACCCTACACCCTCCCCTGGAGTCTGCCCTGTCTATGACTGTTAGGTAAGACTAGACCCTACGCCCTCCCCTGGAGTCTGCTCTGTCTATGACTGTTAGGTAAGACTAGACCCTATACCCTCCCCTGGAGTCTGCTCTGTCTATGACTGTTAGGTAGGACTCTCCCTCTTCTGTCAGAGTGACTATATTATTATATATGACTAATGGCCTGTCTCTTCTGTCAGAGTGACTATATTATTATATATGACTAATGGCCTGTCAGACTGTTAGAGTGACTATATTATTATATATGACTAATGGCCTGTCTCTTCTGTTAGAGTGACTATATTATTATATATGACTAATGGCCTGTCGCTTCTGTCAGAGTGACTATATTATTATATATGTTAGGAAGGACTAGACCCTATACCCTGGAGTCTGCTCTGTCTATGACTGTTAGGTAAGAATAGACCCTACACCCTCCCCTGGAGTCTGCTCTGTCTATGACTGTTAGGTAAGACTAGACCCTACACCCTCCCCTGGAGTCTGCCCTGTCTATGACTGTTAGGTAAGACTAGACCCTACACCCTCCCCTGGAGTCTGCTCTGTCTATGACTGTTAGGTAAGACTAGACCCTATACCCTCCCCTGGAGTCTGCTCTGTCTATGACTGTTAGGTAGGACTAGACCCTATACCCTCCCCTGGAGTCTGCTCTGTCTATGACTGTTAGGTAGGACTAGACTCTCCCTCTTCTGTCAGAGTGACTATATTATTATATATGACTAATGTCCTGTCTCTTCTGTCAGAGTGACTATATTATTATATATGACTAATGGCCTGTCTCTTCTGTCAGAGTGACTATATTATTATATATGACTAATGGCCTGTCTCTTCTGTCAGAGTGACTATATTATTATATATGACTAATGGCCTGTCAGACTGTTAGAGTGACTATATTATTATATATGACTAATGGCCTGTCTCTTCTGTCAGAGTGACTATATTATTATATATGACTAATGGCCTGTCTCTTCTGTCAGAGTGACTATATTATTATATATGACTAATGGCCTGTCTCTTCTGTCAGAGTGACTATATTATTATATATGACTAATGGCCTGTCTCTTCTGTCAGAGTGACTATATTATTATATATGACTAATGGCCTGTCTCTTCTGTCAGAGTGACTATATTATTATATATGACTAATGGCCTGTCTCTTCTGTCAGAGTGACTATATTATTATATATGACTAATGGCCTGTCTCTTCTGTCAGAGTGACTATATTATTATATATGACTAATGGCCTGTCAGACTGTTAGAGTGACTATATTATTATATATGACTAATGGCCTGTCTCTTCTGTCAGAGTGACTATATTATTATATATGACTAATGGCCTGTCAGACTGTTAGAGTGACTATATTATTATATATGACTAATGGCCTGTCTCTTCTGTTAGAGTGACTATATTATTATATATGACTAATGGCCTGTCGCTTCTGTCAGAGTGACTATATTATTATATATGTTAGGAAGGACTAGACCCTATACCCTGGAGTCTGCTCTGTCTATGACTGTTAGGTAAGAATAGACCCTACACCCTCCCCTGGAGTCTGCTCTGTCTATGACTGTTAGGTAAGACTAGACCCTACACCCTCCCCTGGAGTCTGCCCTGTCTATGACTGTTAGGTAAGACTAGACCCTACACCCTCCCCTGGAGTCTGCTCTGTCTATGACTGTTAGGTAAGACTAGACCCTATACTCTCCCCTGGAGTCTGCTCTGTCTATGACTGTTAGGTAGGACTAGACCCTATATCCTCCCCTGGAGTCTGCTCTGTCTATGACTGTTAGGTAGGACTAGACTCTCCCTCTTCTGTCAGAGTGACTATATTATTATATATGACTAATGGCCTGTCTCTTCTGTCAGAGTGACTATATTATTATATATGACTAATGGCCTGTCTCTTCTGTCAGAGTGACTATATTATTATATATGACTAATGGCCTGTCTCTTCTGTCATAGTGACTATATTATTATACATGACTAATGGCCTGTCAGACTGTCAGAGTGACTATATTATTATATATGACTAATGGCCTGTCTCTTCTGTCAGAGTGACTATATTATTATACATGACTAATGGCCTGTCAGACTGTCAGAGTGACTATATTATTATATATGACTAACGGCCTGTCTCTTCTGTTAGAGTGACTATATTATTATATATGACTAATGGCCTGTCAGACTGTCAGAGTGACTAAATTATTATATATGACTAATGGCCTGTCAGACTGTCAGAGTGACTAAATTATTATATATGACTAATGGCCTGTCTCTTCTGCCAGACTGTTAGAGTGGCTGCCTGATGTTCAGGAGGATGTGGGATGGATCAGGGAGCAGGTCGTTAAGGTGTTGCAGTGTGCTGTGAGCCGGGCCACCAAGACTGTCTCCAACCACGTCTCTGCAAAGTAAGTAAGGATACAGACACACAAACAAACAGAGAGAAACAGACAGACAGACAGACAGACACACAAACAAACAGAGAGAAACAGACAGACAGACAGACAGACAGACAGACAGACAGACAGACAGACAGACAGACAGACAGACAGACAGACAGACAGACAGACAGACAGACAGACAGACAGACAGACAGAGACAGGGACAGACAGACAAACATTCTCACTTTCTGTTCGTAAAAAATACAAATAAAAAAATGGTATTGATTTTTCACACAAAAAAACAACCAGAACTCTTTCTTCAGCATCGTCTGAGATGAATGTCTTTCTCTACTGGTGGTTCTCCCACATTCTCACTTCAAGTCCTCATTTCTCATTATTTCTCATCTAATGACTCTCTCTCTTCAGCTGTTACTACCAGTTGGAGCTGCGTCACTGCCAGTCCCTGCCTGCCCAACTCAACCCTGCCAGACTGCTCCCTAGCTGGGCGAGTGGAGGCAGCTCCTCTGTCCTGGATGTTATCAGTCGTCTGGACCAGTACCAGAGGCAGCTGCTGCCGGGCTCCTTCTGTGTCAACCTGGACCTCCACGGCGCCTTATACACCAGGGGGACCCCAGGCCCAGGAAGATGCCCCGAAGCTGGGGAAGGAAGTCCAGGACCAGCCCTGGCCCCTATAGACCCAGAGGAGGTCGAGGGGATGGGGCTGATGATGAGGAGGCTCAATGAAAACCACAACTCTACTCCAGCCTCACTCTAACATTAGAATGTATCCCTAAAGAAAAGGACGAGGGTGGACTGTGAATTAGGGCGTGTCCAGAGGGTAAATTAGGGCGTGTCCAGAGGGTAAATGAGGGCGTGTCCAGAGGGTAAATGAGGGCGTGTCCAGAGGGTAAATGAGGGTGTGTCCAGAGGGTAAATTAGGGCGTGTCCAGAGGGTAAATTAGGGCGTGCCCAGAGAGTACACCGAGCCAAACCCACATTCAGTACACCGAGCCAAACCCACATTCAGTACCCCGAGCCAAACCCACATTCAGTACCCCGAGCCAAACCCACATTCAGTACCCCGAGCCAAACCCACATTCAGTACACCGAGCCAAACCCACGTTCAGTACCCCGAGCCAAACCCACATTCATTACCCCGAGCCAAACCCACATTCAGTACCCCGAGCCAAACCCACATTCAGTACCCCGAGCCAAACCCACATTCAGTACCCCGAGCCAAACCCACATTCAGTACCCCGAGCCAAACCCACATTCAGTACCCCGAGCCAAACCCACATTCAGTACACCGAGCCAAACCCACGTTCAGTACCCCGAGCCAAACCCACATTCAGTACACCGAGCCAAACCCACGTCAGTACCCCGAGCCAAACCCACATTCATTACCCCGAGCCAAACCCACATTCAGTACACCGAGCCAAACCCACGTTCAGTACCCGAGCCAAACCCACATTCAGTACCCCGAGCCAAACCCACGTTCAGTACCCCGAGCCAAACCCACATTCATTACCCCGAGCCAAACCCACATTCAGTACACCGAGCCAAACCCACGTTCAGTACCCCGAGCCAAACCCACATTCAGTACACCGAGCCAAACCCACGTTCAGTACCCCGAGCCAAACCCACATTCATTACCCCGAGCCAAACCCACATTCAGTACCCCGAGCCAAACCCACATTCAGTACCCCGAGCCAAACCCACATTCAGTACCCCGAGCCAAACCCACATTCAGTACACCGAGCCAAACCCACATTCAGTACCCCGAGCCAAACCCACATTCATTACCCCGAGCCAAACCCACATTCAGTACACCGAGCCAAACCCACGTTCAGTACCCCGAGCCAAACCCACATTCAGTACACCGAGCCAAACCCACGTTCAGTACCCGAGTGCATATATTTCATTGTATGTGACCCCAGTGGGAACCAAAGCCACGATGACACTGGCATCGCTGACACCACACAGTTACTGTTATTATCAGTATTATCTTAAAACTACATCGTTGGTCAGAAGGACATTTTCACTGTGAGGTTCTACACCTGTTGTCTTCAAGCACATGTGACAAATACAATTTGATTTGATTTATCGACTGAGCCACACTGGATCTCTAGGAGCTGTTGGTAGCTATTAGGGCCCTAGTGGGATGTCTATTAGGATCACAGACTGTCGACGCCTAGGAACCTACAGGGACCTTCGACAACCTGTCACCGATCTGCAGAATCTCGTCTGTACACACAGCACCTTAGAATGACATTTAACTTATTTTCATTGAGTTGTTATCCGTCCTCAGACTCTGATCACAAGTCCGTCAGCTCGTCGTTACACAGTGCCTCACAGTACTTTGACATTCAGTACCAGTTAAAAGTTTGGACACAACTACTCATTCAAGGTTTTATTTTTATTTTTTTTACTATTTTCTACATTGTAGAATAATGGTGAAGACATCAAAACGATGAAATAACACATATGGAATCATGTAGTAACCAAAAAAGTGTTAAACAAATCAAAATATATTTTAGAAATGTAAGATTCTTCAAAGTAGCCAAACTTTGCCTCAATGACAGCTTTGCACACTCTTGGCATTCTCTCAACCAGCTTCATGAGGCACCTGGAATGCATTTCAATGAACAGGTGTCTTTTTATTCATACCTTAAAATGACTCCCTTTTTGTTGTAGTGTTCGTTCTCGTCTCTTTTTAACACGTGCCTTATAAGTGCTTACTTCCAGCCCTCAATGGACATCTACTTCTCTTTATTGATTTGACATTATGACATCACCGAGGCCCCTGTTGCTTCACTAGGAGCTAAAAAGGAACGGCTGTGTTCCAAACGGTACACTATTCCCTACATAGTGCGCTACGAAATAAGTGGACTTAATAGGGAATAGGGTGTCATTTGAGTGGCATACAACGTACTCTATTTTTTAACAAGACAATTGTAAATCTAAGCGCTGGCAGTATCACTATAGGTTCGGGGGGGGGGGGGGGGGGGGTCAGAATGTATTTCTTTTGTGCTATTTTTCACAACTGGAATTATGGGCACAGTAGCTGGCTGTGTTGCGAATTGAATGAACAAGTTGTGGGTGTGTGTTGAGGCTTCATCCCTCACTGGCCAATCAGAACGTGCTCCATGGCTAAATAATGTGGTTGCTTCAAGTTGAGTATTTTACAGTCTTTTATTTGAGTGTTAGTCCGTTATAGCATAGTTTGTTAAATAGCCTACAGAAACAAAAAGTACATTTTTTATTTAGGCCTATCCCATCTTGGCTAAATATGTTGAACATGTTTGCAGTCCACATTGTAAAAAGCCAAATTGCCATATGACTTCAATATGGAAATACTGTATATTGTTAAACATAGCATTCACACTGATATTGTCACGTTCCTCGTAATAATTACCAGACCAAGCTGCAGCTCAATATGGTTTCCACATATTATTTACTAGAAACGCACAAAACAACAAAGAAACAAAGAAAGAAACAAACAAACAAACAAACAAACAACAACAACAACAACAACAACAACAACAAAAACCGTAACAAAGAGGTGTAACACGAACTCAAAACAATATCCCACAAACACAGGTGGAAAGAATGCTACTTAAATATGATCCCCAATTAGAGACCACGATAGCCAGCTGCCTCTAATTGGGAATCATACCAACCACCAACATAGAAAAACTAAACTAGAACTCCACATAGAAAATAATAACTAGAAAACCCCCCAGTCACACCCTGACCTACTATACCATAGAAAAACAAAGACTCTCTATGGTCAGGGTGTGACAGATATGAGTGCTAGGCTAAAAATGGGCATTATGTCTGAGCCATGGACATGCCAAACGTTGTCAATAAGCCATATTTAAATTATCTTTTTATTCACTTGAAAATAGAGTGAATAATTTGAATCAAATTCTAATCAAAACCAAACAAATTGTTTTTAAAAGCCTGTCTAAAAACAGTCAGAGGCAGCATAACTGTTCCCTAATGGATGGAACCATCTTACTGTTCCCTAATGGAATGTTTTAGAAACATCATGGATGGAACCATCTTACTGTTCCCTAATGGATGGAACCATCTTACTGTTCCCTAATGGAATGTTTTAGAAACATCATGGATGGAACCATCTTACTGTTCCCTAATGGAATGTTTTAGAAACATCATGGATGGAACCATCTTACTGTTCCCTAATGGAATGTTTTAGAAACATCATGGATGGAACCATCTTACTGTTCCCTAATGGATGGGACCATCTTACTGTTCCCTAATGGAATGTTTTAGAAACATCATGGATGGAACCATCTTACTGTTCCCTAATGGAATGTTTTAGAAACATCATGGATGGAACCATCTTACTGTTCCCTAATGGAATGTTTTAGAAACATCATGGATGGAACCATCTTACTGTTCCCTAATGGAATGTTTTAGAAACATCATGGATGGAACCATCTTACTGTTCCCTAATGGATGGAACCATCTTACTGTTCCCTAATGGAATGTTTTAGAAACATCATGGATGGAACCATCTTACTGTTCCCTAATGGAATGTTTTAGAAACATCATGGATGGAACCATCTTACTGTTCCCTAATGGAATGTTTTAGAAACATCATGGATGGAACCATCTTACTGATCGTGTTCACACTTTTAGCAGATTGCATTTGATGCGAACTGGACGTTCACCATAAAGACAGGATGGTGAATCATTCTAATGCATCTTGTTTTCCATTTCATTCACGCATGTCCAATGCAGGAGTTGGCTAAAATATTGTAGGTCTGCAAAATACATACAGTTGAAGTCGGAAGTTTACATACACTTATGTTGGAGTCATTAAAACTTGTTTTTCAACCACTCCACAAATTTCTTGTTAACAAACTGTAGTTTTGGCAAGTCAGTTAGTACATCTACTTTGTGCATGACACAAGTCATTTTTCCAACAATTGTTTACAGACAGATTATTTCACTTATAATTCACTGTATCACAATTCCAGTGGATCAGAAGTTTACAAACACAAACACACAAAACAAGTTGACTGCCTTTAAACAGCTTGGAAAATTCCAGAAAATTATGTCATTTTTTAAGAAGCATCTGATAGGCTAATTTACATCATTTGAGTCAATTGGAGGTGCACCTGTGGATGTATTTCAAGGCCTACCTTCAAACTCAGTGCCTCTTTGCTTGACATCATGGGAAAATCTAAACTAATCAGCTAAGACTTCAGAAAAAAAATGTAGACCTCCACAAGTCTGGTTCATCCTTGGGAGCAATTTCCAAATGCCTGAAGGTATCACGTACATCTGTACAAACAATAGTACCTCTGGTCTGATGAAACGAAAATAGAACTGTTTGGCCATAATGACCATCGTTTTGTTTGGAGGAAAAAGGGAGAGGCTTGCAAGCCGAAGAACACCATCCCAACCGTGAAGCACGGGGGTGGCAGCAACATGTTGTGGGGGTGCTTTGCTGCAGGAGGGACTGGTGCATTTTATGTGGATATTTTGAAGCAACATCTCAAGACATCAGTCAGGAAGTTAAATCTTGGTCACAAATGGATCTTCCAAATGGACAATGACCCCAAGCATACTTCCAAAGTTGTGGCAAAATGAACAATACAGTCAAGGTATTGGAGTGGCCATCACAAAGCCCTGACCTCAATCCTATAGAACATTTGTGGGCAGAACTGAAAAAGCGTGTGCGAGCAAGGAGGCCTACAAACCTGACTCAGTCACACCAGCTCTGTCAGGAGGAATGGGCCAACATTCACCCAACTTATTGTGGGAAGCTTGTGGAAGCAATGCAATCAAATACTAATTGAGTGTATGTAAACGTCTGACCCACTGGGAATGTGATGAAAGTAATAAAAGCTTAAATAAATCATTCTCTCTATTATTATTCTGACATTTCACATTCTTAAAATAAAGTGGTGATCCTAACTGACCTAAGACAGGGAATTTTTACTAGGATTAAATGTCAGGAACTGTGAAAAACTGAGTTTAAATGTATTTGGCTAAAGTGAATGTAAACTTCAGACTTCAACTGTAGATAAGAAGGGGATGCTGCCAAACTTAATAAAGTTTTGGTGATTAAGATGTATTTCAAAGCAGTCTCACGAGCCAAACCTTTTATTGATAAGCTTGGCTGCTTGGCAAATGCATTGGGCAGGACAAACAAATGCTTGGTTTTTAATATAAATAAAACCAAATGGCATAACACATTTGTTTAGTAATAAAAGGGTTACCTGCACAAAAAAAAACACATCTAATCTGCTGTACCATGAGCATACTGTAAGGGCACCGCGAACACCTGCTATACCATGAGCATACTGTAAGGGCACCGCTAGGACCTGCTATACCATGAGCATACTGTAAGGGCACCGCGAACACCTGCTGTACCATGAGCATACTGTAAGGGCACCGCTAAGACCTGCTATACCATGAGCATACTGTAAGGGCACCACTAAGACCTGCTGTACCATGAGCATACTGTAAGGGCACCGCTAAGACCTGCTGTACCATGAGCATACTGTAAGGGCACCGCTAAGACCTGCTATACCATGAGCATACTGTAAGGGCACCGCTAAGACCTGCTGTACCATGAGCATACTGTAAGGGCACCGCTAAGACCTGCTATACCATGAGCATACTGTAAGGGCACCGCGAACACCTGCTATACCATGAGCATACTGTAAGGGCACCGCTAAGACCTGCTATACCATGAGCATACTGTAAGGGCACCGCGAACACCTGCTATACCATGAGCATACTGTAAGGGCAGCGCGAACACCTGCTGTACCATGAGCATACTGTAAGGGCACCGCGAACACCTGCTATACCATGAGCATACTGTAAGGGCACCGCTAGGACCTGCTATACCATGAGCATACTGTAAGGGCACCGCTAGGACCTGCTATACCATGAGCATACTGTAAGGGCACCGCTAAGACCTGCTATACCATGAGCATACTGTAAGGGCACCGCTAATACCTGCTGTACCATGAGCATACTGTAAGGGCACCGCTAAGACCTGCTCTACCATGAGCATACTGTAAGGGCACGGCTAAGACCTGCTATACCATGAGCATACTGTAAGGGCACCGCTAAGACCTGCTATACCATGAACATACTGTAAGGGCACCGCTAAGACCTGCTATACCATGAGCATACTGTAAGGGCACCGCTAAGACCTGCTATACCATGAGCATACTGTAAGGGCACCGCTAAGACCTGCTATACCATGAGCATACTGTAAGGGCACCGCTAAGACCTGCTCTACCATGAGCATACTGTAAGGGCACCGCTAAGACCTGCTATACCATGAGCATACTGTAAGGGCACCGCTAAGACCTGCTATACCATGAGCATACTGTAAGGGCACCGCTAAGACCTGCTATACCATGAGCATACTGTAAGGGCACCGCTAAGACCTGCTATACCATGAGCACACTGTAAGGGCACCGCTAAGACCTGCTATACCATGAGCATACTGTAAGGGCACCGCTAAGACCTGCTATACCATGAGCATACTGTAAGGGCACCGCTAAGACCTGCTATACCATGAGCATACTGTAAGGGCACCGCTAATACCTGCTGTACCATGAGCATACTGTAAGGGCACCGCTAAGACCTGCTCTACCATGAGCATACTGTAAGGGCACCGCTAAGACCTGCTATACCATGAGCATACTGTAAGGGCACCGCTAAGACCTGCTATACCATGAGCATACTGTAAGGGCACCGCTAAGACCTGCTATACCATGAGCATACTGTAAGGGCACCGCTAAGACCTGCTGTTTGGTTGATCTTAAATCTCCTGATATGCGCTGCATGTAATGTTTGCACTTGTTTTCAAGGACAAACCTTAAAATATTGCCACCCCTCCCACCTCAGGACAAGCAAGCTGATATTAGACAGGTAAATTACTGAACCGGGCGCATGGGGTGGAAATTGCCAGAGTGCCAGTTTTTACATGCTGAAATTGCACACTAACGTACGTTTGGCACGAAAATGGAGCCCAATTAGTCAAGTCACGATGACACCCGAGTCTGATTATAACCTAACAGAACTTTCTAAAAGGAAAAACAAACAGTATTTTATATTCCAATATGTCGTATATAATATATATATATAATGTAATTTTAAGCTATAATCATACAGTGTGACAGGGCCATAAGGGTAGTGCTCATCAGTGGGGAAATTGGATCGGCCATTTTGTTTCATTTTATAAACACTTATGTACAACCAACTGTTTAAAACGTGTGTGTTCTGGTGGACTGTTTTTAGAATGTTTGTGTTCTGGTGGACTGTTTTTAGAATGTTTGTGTTCTGGTGGACTGTTTTCAGAATGTTTGTGTTCTGGTGGACTGTTTTTAGAATGTTTGTGGACTGTTTTCAGAATGTTTGTGTTCTGGTGGACTGTTTTTAGAATGTTTGTGGACTGTTTTTAGAATGTTTGTGTTCTGGTGGACTGTTTTTAGAATGTTTGTGTTCTGGTGGACTGATTTTTAGAATGTTTGTGTTCTGGTGGACTGTTTTTTAGAATGTTTGTGTTCTGGTGGACTGTTTTCTAGAATGTTTGTGTTCTGGTGGACTGTTTTTTAGAATGTTTGTGTTCTGGTGGACTGTTTACTAGAATGTTTGTGTTCTGGTGGACTGTTTACTAGAACGTTTGTGTTCTGGTGGACTAGTGAAGAGGGAAGGAGAAGAAGGGAAGGAGAGTTCTGAATGACTGACAGGTTATGTGTGGGTGGCTTCTTGACTGAGGGACGTAATGCACACGCCCAACCAATGTACTAATCATTCTGAAACAAAGTGTACTGTTCCTGTGTCTGTGTTTTTCTATGTATACGTCAACTCGTTTTTACCAGTATTTATATGAGTAATATGCCAATACCTTGCTATTACAGTATTTAAAATGTACATGGACACCTGATTCTGTCTTAACAACAATCAGCATGGCTCTGAAGGGGGAGGATATACATTTCACATATCACCATTTATTACTGCACTTGACTGCAATAAGACTACATGAGTGAACACATGGGAGAAATACTGAACATAGAAACATGTCTGTTATTAGCTAAGTACGAATATGTTCATTCACGTTCTTATTGCACACATTGGTTAATACTACAGTAGACTATATCTCTAACAGCTGTACTGTTATTCATCTCCATTGGTCGATACTACAGTAGACTATATCTCTAACAGCTGTACTGTTATTCATCTCCATTGGTCGATACTACAGTAGACTATATCTCTAACAGCTGTACTGTTATTCATCTCCATTGGTCGATACTACAGTAGACTATATCTCTAACAGCTGTACTGTTATTCATCTCCATTGGTCGATACTACAGTAGACTATATCTCTAACAGCTGTACTGTTATTCATCTCCATTGGTCGATACTACAGTAGACTATATCTCTAACAGCTGTACTGTTATTCATCTCCATTGGTCGATACTACAGTAGACTATATCTCTAACAGCTGTACTGTTATTCATCTCCATTGGTCGATACTACAGTAGACTATATCTCTAACAGCTGTACTGTTATTCATCTCCATTGGTCGATACTACAGTAGACTATATCTCTAACAGCTGTACTGTTATTCATCTCCATTGGTCGATACTACAGTAGACTATATCTCTAACAGCTGTACTGTTATTCATCTCCATTGGTCGATACTACAGTAGACTATATCTCTAACAGCTGTACTGTTATTCATCTCCATTGGTCGATACTACAGTAGACTATATCTCTAACAGCTGTACTGTTATTCATCTCCATTGGTCGATACTACAGTAGACTATATCTCTAACAGCTGTACTGTTATTCATCTCCATTGGTCGATACTACAGTAGACTATATCTCTAACAGCTGTACTGTTATTCATCTCCATTGGTCGATACTACAGTAGACTATATCTCTAACAGCTGTACTGTTATTCATCTCCAACACTGCTTGTTACTGTTGTTCACCATCTGCCTGTAGGAAATCACAGAAAAGGGCCAGATGTGAACGATATGTGTAATGTTGGCTTGTCTGTATTCTGTTTAGTGTAATGCTGACAGTAGCTTCTCACCAAGGCACATCCTGGTTATGTGCCAATGTACTGAATAAAGGTGAGGATTCTTATGCATGGTTCACGTGCATATGTTTTCACTGCAGATTAAATAAAGTATGTTATGAGCAGGGTTTAAAATGCCTATAAATGTTTACAATGTTGACTAAATCTTGGAATTTCTAAGTGCTTTAATTAAGTGCCTCATATTTCAATAAAAAATGTAATTCTGCTACAGAAGTGTCATACCCATAGGGGGAATCAGGGCATGTATCCCCATCGGATTGGTCCTGTTTTTGTTATTTTTCAGATGTTAAATTAATTTACTAAACTTATTTTTTTTTGTCCACATTTGATAATCATTATTTGTCTGTCTGGTGTTTTGTGGAGGGGGCCCACTAACTGGAGCAAGCAAAGAGTACCCCCCCCCCCCCCCTTATTCTCACAAGTAAGTAGATCAGTCCAAGGTGCACGGAGCGAAGATAAACTAGACAGAATACTAGATACCGTATACTCCAGTGCACGTGTCAAACTCAAACACCGGAGGGCCGAGTGTCTGCGGGTTTTCGCTCCTCCTTTGTACTTGAGCGATGAATTTAGGTCACTAATTAGTAAAGAACTCCCCTCACCTGGTATTCTAGGGCTTCATTAAAAGGAAAAACCTAAAAAGAAAACGCAGACACTAGGTGGAATGGTACCTGGTCTAGAGAGCAGTATCCTGGGTGGAGGAGGAGAGAGAGAGAGGGTACCTTGACGGGCAGGACTCACGTTTATAAATTAATTTGATCACGCTATGTAACCTATTGATTCCATGATGAATAAATTAAACAAAGCGAAAAATGTTTTGTTGTTTCTCTGTAATACTAGCCACCTAGAGCAATTTTATGAAGTTCGCTTTAGCTAGGCAGCCATATGGGTTCACAATCTCCTAACCTCATAACTAGCTACCAAGCCATTTCAGGCTATCGATCCATTTAGAGTAGCTTGTCTAACTAGACTGGCATATCTGCTGGAAAGGTTTCTAGACTTTAGAAAAGCAAGCAATAACTAAATGTACTGAATAAAGCTCATATTAATTCAATTCTTTAACCCAGATGTTAAGCAGAGATGCAGAAGAAGCGTATTGTCGCATTGTGATGAAAATAACCATATTTTCCCAATGAACTAACATACAATTATGAAACTACAGAAGTATTGAGAATGCATTTTCTTGGTCCTAGATTCATAAAATGTTCAAAGTACATTGTTTTCAATAAAGAAAGACATGAAAATTTATGTTTCTAGCTTTTCATCAGACAACAGCAATATTTAGTTTCTTTAAAACAAACAAACAAATAAATAACCACCAGCCAGTCAGGAGTCAGTCAGGAGTCAGTCAGAGTCAGTCAGGAGCCAGTCAGGAGTCAGTCAGGAGCCAGTCAGGAGCCAGTCAGGAGTCAGTCAGGAGTCAGTCAGGAGCCAGTCAGGAGTCAGTCAGGAGTCAGTCAGGAGCCAGTCAGGAGCCAGTCAGGAGCCAGTCAGGAGCCAGTCAGGAGTCAGTCAGGAGCCAGTCAGGAGTCAGTCAGGAGTCAGTCAGGAGCCAGTCAGGAGCCAGTCAGGAGTCAGTCAGGAGTCAGTCAGGAGCCAGTCAGGAGCCAGTCAGGAGCCCGTCAGGAGCCAGTCAGGAGCCAGTCAGGAGTCAGTCAGGAGTCAGTCAGGAGTCAGTCAGGAGCCAGTCAGGAGTCAGTCAGGAGTCAGTCAGGATTCAGTCAGGAGTCAGTCAGGAGCCAGTCAGGAGTCAGTCAGGAGTCAGTCAGGAGCCAGTCAGGAGCCAGTCAGGAGCCAGTCAGGAGCCAGTAAGGCAGAGATGACAGTCAGGAGCCAGTCAGTCAGGAGTCAGTCAGGAGCCAGTCAGGAGCCCGTCAGGAGTCAGTCAGGAGCCAGTCAGGAGCCAGTCAGGAGCCCGTCAGGAGCCAGTCAGGAGTCAGTCAGGAGCCAGTCAGGAGCCAGTCAGTCAGGAGTCAGTCAGGAGCCAGTCAGGAGTCAGTCAGGAGTCAGTCAGGAGCCAGTCAGGAGCCCGTCAGGAGCCAGTCAGGAGCCAGTCAGGAGCCCGTCAGGAGCCAGTCAGGAGTCAGTCAGGAGCCAGTCAGGAGTCAGTCAGGAGCCAGTCAGGAGCCCGTCAGGAGCCAGTCAGGAGCCAGTCAGGAGCCAGTAAGGCAGAGATGCCAGTCAGGAGCCAGTCAGTCAGGAGTCAGTCAGGAGCCAGTCAGGAGCCCGTCAGGAGTCAGTCAGGAGCCAGTCAGGAGCCAGTCAGGAGCCCGTCAGGAGCCAGTCAGGAGCCAGTCAGTCAGGAGTCAGTCAGGAGCCAGTCAGGAGTCAGTCAGGAGCCAGTTAGGAGCCAGTCAGGAGTCAGTCAGGAGTCAGTCAGGAGCCAGTCAGGAGCCCGTCAGGAGCCAGTCAGGAGCCAGTCAGGAGTCAGTCAGGAGCCAGTCAGGAGCCCGTCAGGAGCCAGTCAGGAGCCAGTCAGGAGCCAGTAAGGCAGAGATGCCAGTCAGTAGCCAGTCAGTCAGGAGTCAGTCAGGAGCCAGTCAGGAGCCCGTCAGGAGTCAGTCAGGAGCCAGTCAGGAGCCAGTCAGGAGCCCATCAGGAGCCAGTCAGGAGTCAGTCAGGAGTCAGTCAGGAGCCAGTCAGGAGCCAGTCAGTCAGGAGTCAGTCAGGAGCCAGTCAGGAGCCCGTCAGGAGCCAGTCAGGAGCCAGTCAGGAGTCAGTCAGGAGCCAGTCAGGAGCCCGTCAGGAGCCAGTCAGGAGCCAGTCAGGAGCCAGTAAGGCAGAGATGCCAGTCAGTAGCCAGTCAGTCAGGAGTCAGTCAGGAGCCAGTCAGGAGCCCGTCAGGAGTCAGTCAGGAGCCAGTCAGGAGCCAGTCAGGAGCCCGTCAGGAGCCAGTCAGGAGTCAGTCAGGAGTCAGTCAGGAGCCAGTCAGGAGCCAGTCAGTCAGGAGTCAGTCAGGAGCCAGTCAGGAGTCAGTCAGGAGCCAGTTAGGAGCCAGTCAGGAGTCAGTCAGGAGTCAGTCAGGAGCCAGTCAGGAGCCCGTCAGGAGCCAGTCAGGAGCCAGTCAGGAGTCAGTCAGGAGCCAGTCAGGAGTCAGTCAGGAGCCAGTCAGGAGTCAGTCAGGAGTCAGTCAGGAGCCAGTTAGGAGCCAGTCAGGAGTCAGTCAGGAGTCAGTCAGGAGCCAGTCAGGAGCCCGTCAGGAGCCAGTCAGGAGCCAGTCAGGAGTCAGTCAGGAGCCAGTCAGGAGTCAGTCAGGAGCCAGTCAGGAGCCCGTCAGGAGCCAGTCAGGAGCCAGTCAGGAGCCAGTAAGGCAGAGATGCCAGTCAGGAGCCAGTCAGTCAGGAGTCAGTCAGGAGCCAGTCAGGAGCCCATCAGGAGTCAGTCAGGAGCCAGTCAGGAGCCAGTCAGGAGCCCGTCAGGAGCCAGTCAGGAGCCAGTCAGGAGTCAGTCAGGAGCCAGTCAGGAGTCAGTCAGGAGCCAGTCAGGAGCCCGTCAGGAGCCAGTCAGGAGCCAGTCAGGAGCCAGTAAGGCAGAGATGCCAGTCAGGAGCCAGTCAGTCAGGAGTCAGTCAGGAGCCAGTCAGGAGCCCATCAGGAGTCAGTCAGGAGCCAGTCAGGAGCCAGTCAGGAGCCCGTCAGGAGCCAGTCAGGAGTCAGTCAGGAGTCAGTCAGGAGCCAGTCAGGAGCCAGTCAGTCAGGAGTCAGTCAGGAGCCAGTTAGGAGCCAGTCAGGAGTCAGTCAGGAGTCAGTCAGGAGCCAGTCAGGAGCCAGTCAGGAGTCAGTCAGGAGCCAGTCAGGAGCCAGTCAGGAGTCAGTCAGGAGCCAGTCAGGAGCCAGTCAGGAGCCAGTTAGGAGAATTACAGACAGCTCAAGAGGTATGCTTCGGTATACGGACAAATACTTGGTTTAAATGTAATCCGGCACTTTTCTGATAATATCATAATATGCCTATGTGTGTATTGATCATGATACCATACCATGTATTGATAGTGTGTGTTATCATATACTGTATGTTTGTCATAGAAACAAAAGGTCAACTTTCCATGGACACTCAATTGAACCATTTCCAAATAGAGATCCTCAAGGGCCGGCTGTTGACAAATTGCAGCACTTAGGCTACACTTTGGTGTATAAGTAAAGTTGTTTTTTTCTGCATGGTTTGCCTAGGGCCCTACAGATTATATCCAAGACGTTGTTGCCTGCGTGGGAGTCCTACAATGCGTCATCAGCATGCCTGCTTGTTTTTTTTTTTTTACAGTAGCCTACTCAAATCAGCATTGGCCCGGCCTGACACACTCTTGGGAGAATGCCCTGTCCTGTCCTTCCAAAGTTCGACTGTCGTATGAGTTGTTACCGCCAGGGGGCGCAGTCTCTCGGAAAGGCCACCCCTAATGCAGCTCTACTTTGGCTCCGCCGGGAACATGTACTGAATCTACCCGGGAGAGACCGAGGAAGATGGCGGCGACTGATCGTTCCCGATCCGAAGCTGCAAAACAGCGACGGCAGGATCAGTTACAGCGATGGCTAGGCTCGGAAACCGATCAGACGGGACCGGGGACGCGGGACGGGTCAACGGGAACCGGGACGCGGAGGGCCCGGGTTCGGTTCGCTCAGGGAGCCGTGTTTATGGCAGCCTGTTCGGCCGGGGACAGAGAGGAGGTAGCGGTGCTCCTACGACAAGGCGCTGACATCAACCACGCCAATATAGACGGACTGACCGCGCTTCATCAGGTACTCAACTAGCTACTTCAGCTTGACCAGCGGATATAAATTCGCTACATTGTTACGGCTTGTTTGAGTAGTGGAATGGCAGGGTGGAAACAATGTAGCGATCTGTGTCGTTGCCTTCGGCGAAACAAAAATGTTAAATTAGTTACGGTAACCATTTGAGCGATCATCGACTGGTAGGCAGAAAACACAGTCAAAACAACTTGTATCTCTCCCAATCTAAGACAAGTCGGTGATTTGAATATGTTTATGAAACCACACAGAACTTTCCAGTCGTGATGTTGGGGCCATTGTGATGGTAATCATTCCGCTATGTGTAATATAAGTAGGTTGGGTCCTTTTGAAACTGTTGCGTTCAAGTTCGTGTTTTTCACTCGGCTGAACTAGACCAAAAAAACAACGGAAAAGAGTGTCGCTTGTAGAAGAACATCTAAAAAATGTAATCTAATCAAGAGTTTTCCAAATCCGAAAATAAAATAAAAATATAGGCCTACTGTTAATCAACTATTTTCATATTTACATCAACACAAGGTTTGTGACCTTCAGGATGTTGACAATAATTTAATTCAATCTGATGAAGTCTGTGATTGGGTCTTTGTAGACTTAGATTTCTTTGTGCTGTGAGCATTGTAACAATCAACGTTATAACGTTATCGATTGTTATGGCAGCATACACACTGTATGCTGCCTAATTGGTCTGATGATAACCTAATCACCTGTAGCGTTTATTTCAGATAAACATGATTCTTTTTAAATGCCTAAAGATTATTTGAATGTGAACTGAATTTGAATGTTCAACAGATACAATTAATGTGTTGTTTAATTGTCTTTGTGATTGTTTACTACAAAAGGCATACGACAACCCCCTCAGTAGAGAGGATGTCTGACAACCCCCTCAGTAGAGAGGATGTCTGACAACCCCCTCAGTAGAGAGGATGTCTGACAACCCCCTCAGCAGAGAGGATGTCTGACAACCCCCTCAGTAGAGAGGATGTCTGACAACCCCCTCAGTAGAGAGGATGTCTGACAACCCCCTCAGTAGAGAGGATGTCTGACAACCCCCTCACCAGAGAGGATGTCTGACAACCCCCTCAGTAGAGAGGATGTCTGACAACCCCTCAGTAGAGAGGATGTCTGACAACCCCCTCAGTAGAGAGGATGTCTGACAACCCCTCACCAGAGAGGATGTCTGACAACCCCTCAGTAGAGAGGATGTCTGACAACCCCCTCAGCAGAGAGGATGTCTGACAACCCCCTCAGCAGAGAGGATGTCTGACAACCCCCTCAGTAGAGAGGATGTCTGACAACCCCCTCAGCAGAGAGGATGTCTGACAACCCCCTCAGTAGAGAGGATGTCTGACAACCCCCTCAGCAGAGAGGATGTCTGACAACCCCCTCAGCAGAGAGGATGTCTGACAACCCCCTCAGCAGAGAGGATGTCTGACAACCCCCTCAGCAGAGAGGATGTCTGACAACCCCCTCAGCAGAGAGGATGTCTGACAACCCCCTCAGCAGAGAGGATGTCTGACAACCCCCTCAGCAGAGAGGATGTCTGACAACCCCTCAGTAGAGAGGATGTCTGACAACCCCCTCAGTAGAGAGGATGTCTGACAACCCCTCAGTAGAGAGGATGTCTGACAACCCCTCAGTAGAGAGGATGTCTGACAACCCCCTCAGCAGAGAGGGTGTCTGACAACCCCTCAGCAGAGAGGGTGTCTGACAACCCCCTCAGCAGAGAGGGTGTCTGACAACCCCTCAGCAGAGAGGGTGTCTGACAACCCCTCAGCAGAGGGGATGTCTGACAACCCCCCCTCAGCAGAGAGGATGTCTGACAACCCCCTCAGCAGAGAGGATGTCTGACAACCCCCTCAGCAGAGAGGATGTCTGACAACCCCCTCAGCAGAGAGGATGTCTGACAACCCCCTCAGCAGAGAGGATGTCTGACAACCCCCTCAGCAGAGAGGATGTATGTAATTGGTTCTATGTGTAGAAAATGTCACAGGCTCTGTTTCAGATTAAAATGATGTTATAAATGAAGAAAGTAGGACGATTCACCATTTTAGGCCCCCACACACACACACCCTCCATGTTTCACCATGTAATGACCCTCCCAACCACCTTGCTTGGGGGGGGGACTACCACCACCCCCACTAGTCTGGACTCCATCTCTGTCAGACTGTGACTGGACCGCTCCACACGTACAGTATTTCTCTGCTTTTACGATACATAAACACATAGCTGTCTCCTTACGTAGAGGCTCCAACCTTTCAGAACGATGGCTTACAGTCATGTTTGATTCGCCGGAAACCAGCTTGAAAAAGGTTTTGAGGTCACACACCTCCTCTGTGCTGGGGCTAATGAATATACACGAAGACAACTAAACAGGCCTGTATGTTATAAAGCTCATTATACCACCTTGTGATGAGAACCTTGAGCCATTGTTTATCTCTTAACTTACTCTAACATTGTCACTACAGTAGGCTATGTGTATTGTCACTGCAGTAGGCTAGGCTATGTGTATTGTCACTGCAGTAGGCTATGTGTATTGTCATTGCAGTAGGCTAGGCTATGTGTATTGTCATTGCAGTAGGCTAGTCATTGTCACTGCAGTAGGCTAGGCTATGTGTATTGTCATTGCAGTAGGCTAGCTATGTGCACTGCATGTGTGTATTGTCACTGCAGTAGGCTAGGCTATGTGTATTGTCATTGCAGTAGGCTATATGTGTATTGTCATTGCAGTAGGCTAGGCTATGTGTATTGTCATTGCAGTAGGCTATGTGTATTGTCATTGCAGTAGGCTAGGCTATGTGTATTGTCATTGCAGTAGGCTAGGCTATGTGTATTGTCACTGCAGTAGGCTAGGCTATGTGTATTGTCACTGCAGTAGGCTAGGCTATGTGTATTGTCACTGCAGTAGGCTATGTGTATTGTCACTGCAGTAGGCTATGTGTATTACCACTGCAGTGAACTAGGCTGTGTGTATTGTCACTGCAGTAGGCTATGTGTATTGTCACTGCTGTAGACTGTACTATGTGTATTGTCACTGCAGTAGGCTATGTGTATTACCACTGCAGTGAACTAGGCTATGTGTATTACCACTGCAGTGAACTAGGCTATGTGTATTACCACTGCAGTGAACTAGGCTATGTGTATTACCACTGCAGTGAACTAGGCTATGTGTATTACCACTGCAGTGAACTAGGCTATGTGTATTACCACTGCAGTGAACTAGGCTATGTGTATTACCACTGCAGTGAACTAGGCTATGTGTATTACCACTGCAGTGAACTAGGCTATTTGTGTTCCCTCTTCGGTGACACAATCATTATGATCATAATCAGTGATAGTAGATTAGCCTGGCTTTCACAACAACACACGTTGAAGTGCTCTGCTCTCTAGGCTTTTCTGCATCCCAAATGGACCCCTATATAAGGACACTACTTTTCACCAGAGTCTTATGGGCCTTCTATGGGGAGCAGGGTGCCATTTTGGAAGTAGACTATATGTTGGTCGGGTCCTGCTGTCACCTAGTGTGGTCATTCCCCTGCTGTTCATCCTTTTCTACCTTGTTGCTCACTAGTTGCCTGGCAACCGGTATTAAACAGGCCCACACTCTAAACTTTCCATCCCTTCCGTCCAAGGCCTCTCTGTCATCTCCCTCGCTCTCCTCCCCTCTCTGTCTTCTCCCTCGCTCTCCTCCCCTCTCTGTCATCTCCCTCGCTCTCCTCCCCTCTCTGTCTTCTCCCTCGCTCTCGTCCCCTCTCTGTCTTCTCCCTCGCTCTCCTCCCCTCTCTGTCTTCTCCCTCGCTCTCTCTCTCCCTCTCTGTCATCTCCCTCGCTCTCCTCCCCTCTCTGTCTTCTCCCTCGCTCTCCTCCCCTCTCTCTGTGTTCTCCTCGCTCCCTCCTCCCCTCCTCCTCTCTCTCCCCTCTCTCTGACCCCTCCTCTCTCTCTCTCCCCTCTGACCCCTCCTCTCTCTCTCTCTCCTCTGACCCCTCCTCTCTCTCTCTCCCTCTGCCCCCTCCTCTCTCTCTCTCTCCCCTCTGCCCCCTCCTCTCTCTCTCTCCCCTCTGCCCCCCCTCTCTCTCTCTCTCTCCCTCTGACCCCTCTCTCTCTCTCTCTCCCCTCCCCTCTGACCCCTCCTCTCTCTCCCCTCTGACCCCTCCTCTCTCTCTCTCCCCTCTCTGCCCCCTCCTCTCTCTCTCTCTCTCTCTCCCTCTGCCCCTCCTCCTCTCTCTCTCTCCCCTCTGCCCCCTCCTCTCTCTCTCTCTCCCCTCTGCCCCCTCCTCTCTCTCTCTCCCTCTCTGCCCCCTCCTCTCTCTCTCTCCTCTGCCCCCTCCTCTCTCTCTCTCCCCCTCTGACCCCTCCTCTCTCTCTCTCCCCTCTGACCCCTCCTCTCTCTCTCTCTCCCCTCTGCCCCCTCCTCCCTCTCTCTCCCCTCTGCCCCCTCCTCTCTCTCTCTCTCCTCTGCCCCTCCTCTCTCTCTCTCTCCTCCCTCTCTGCCCCCTCTTCTCTCTCTCTCTCCTCTGCCCCCTCCTCTCTCTCTCTCTTCCCTCTGCCCCCTCCTCTCCCCCTCTGCCTCCTCCTCTCTCTCTCTCCCCCTCTGCCCCCTCCTCTCTCTCTCTCCCCTCTGCCCCCTCCCCCTCTCTCTCTCTCTCCCCTCTGACCCCTCCTCTCTCTCTCTCGCTCACCTCTCTCTCTCTCTCTCTCTCTCTCCCTCTGCCCCCTCTGCCCCCTCCTCTCTCTCTCTCTCTTGTCTGTCTGTTCCTCCTTTCCCCACGGTGGGGACTTTGGGGATTTCAGATGAAGAAATGGAAAACATTCTCGGTCTAACTGCTCCTTCTATCTGCTCGGTCTAACTGCTCGCTCGGTCTAACTGCTCGCTCGGTCTAACTGCTCGCTCGGTCTAACTGCTCGCTCGTTCTAACTGCTCGCTCGGTCTAACTGCTCGCTCGGTCTAACTGCTCGCTCGTTCTAACTGCTCGCTCGTTCTAACTGCTCGCTCGTTCTAACTGCTCGGTCTGTCTAACTGCTCGGTCTGTCTAACTGCTCGGTCTGTCTAACTGCTCGCTCGTTCTAACTGCTCGCTCGTTCTAACTGCTCGCTCGTTCTAACTGCTCGCTCGTTCTAACTGCTCGTTCGTTCTAACTGCTCGTTCGTTCTAACTGCTCGCTCGTTCTAACTGCTAACTGCTCGCTCGTTCTAACTGCTAACTGCTCGGTCTGTCTAACTGCTCGCTCTGTCTAACTGCTCGCTCGGTCTAACTGCTCGCTCGGTCTAACTGCTCGGTCTGTCTAACTGCTCGGTCTGTCTAACTGCTCGGTCTGTCTAACTGCTCGGTCTAACCGCTGGGTCTAACTGCTGTTGTCAAAAGGCCATTTCCACAATGAATGAGTCACTTGATGACCCAATGAAGGAAGCACTGACCCACGGGTAGAAAACTCTCTGTATCACCACATTCACAACAAGGAGGAAAAGAAGTGTCCTCTGTTCATTCAGCCTGCTGGGATGGGAGTAGACTACTAGCCTGTAGTTAAGTAGTGGGTCCCCCTCTCTCTCTCTCTCTCTCTCTCTCTCTCTCTCTCTCTCTCTCTCTCTCTCTCTCTCTCTCTCTCTCTCTCTCTCTCTCTCTCTCTCTCTCTCTCTCTCTCTCTCTCTCTCTCTGTCTCTGTCTCTCTCTGTCTGTCTCTCTCTCTCTGTCTCTCTGTCTCTCTCTCTCTCTCTCTCTCTCTCTCTCTCTCTCTCTCTCTCTGTCTCTCTCTCTCTCTCTGTCTCTCTCTCTCTCTGTCTCTCTCTCTCTGTCTCTCTCTCTCTCTCTCTCTGTCTCTCTCTGTC
>NC_088412.1:8252873-8272873 GCF_034236695.1 Oncorhynchus nerka
TGTCCTATATAGTCAGACTACTGCCCTACATTGTCAGACCACTGCCCTACATTGTCAGACTACTCCCCTACATAGTCCACAGTAGTCAGACTACTGTCCTATATAGTCAGACTACTGCCCTACATAGTCAGACCACTGCCCTATGTAGTCCCCGGTAGGCAGACCACTGCCCTACATAGTCAGACTACTGCCCTACATAGTCAGACTACTGCCCTACATAGTCAGACTACTGCCCTACATAGTCAGACTACTGCCCTACATAGTCAGACTACTGCCCTATATAGTCAGGCTACTGCCCTATATAGTCAGGCTACTGCCCTATATAGTCAGACTACTGCCCTATATAGTCAGACTACTGCCCTATATAGTCAGACTACTGCCCTATATAGTCAGATTACTGCCCTATATAGTCAGACCACTGCCCTACATAGTCCACAGTAGTCAGACCACTGCCCTACATAGTCCACAGTAGTCAGACTACTGCCCTACATAGTCCACAGTAGTCAGACCACTGCCCTACATAGTCCACAGTAGTCAGACTACTGCCCTACATAGTCCACAGTAGTCAGACCACTGCCCTACATTGTCAGACCACTGCCCTACATTGTCAGACCACTGCCCTACATTGTCAGACCACTGCCCTACATAGTCAGACCACTGCCCTACATAGTCCAGAGTAGTCAGACCACTGCCCTACATAGTCCACAGTAGTCAGACCACTGCCCTACACAGTCAGGCTACTGCCCCATATAGTCCATATTAATCCAGAAGAAGAAATATGCTAATTTAGCTGCTTATTTTAATCCAAAGAGACACAAATGAAAACATTGATAGTGACTGTATTTATTGATCTTGGAGTTGAACCAACATCCCTGGTGTTTCTAACACCCTGCTTCAACCCACTAACCCACTTAGACATTGGAATCTCATATCTATGGCCAATTTCTAGGATGAGAAAAAGTGTTTTAATCAATGTGTCAAGATTCAGCTTTTGATCATGTGTCCTGTCCAGTCTGATTCAGCTTTTGATCATGTGTCCTGTCCAGTCTGATTCAGAGTTTGATCATGTGTCCTGTCCAGTCTGATTCAGAGTTTGATCATGTGTCCTGTCCAGTCTGATTCAGAGTTTGATCATGTAGGAGACATGTCCTGTCTAATTCAGAGTTTGATCATGTCTCCTGTCCAGTCTGATTCAGCATTTGATCATGTGTCTCCTGTCCAGTCTGATTCAGAGTTTGATCATGTGTCTCCTGTCCAGTCTGATTCAGAGTTTTATCATGTCTCCTGTCCTGTCTGATTCAGAGTTTGATCATGTGTCTCCTGTCCAGTCTGATTCAGAGTTTGATCATGTGTCTCCTGTCCAGTCTGATTCAGCTTTTGATCATGTGTCCTGTCCAGTCTGATTCAGAGTTTGATCATGTGTCCTGTCCAGTCTGATTCAGAGTTTGATCATGTAGGAGACATGTCCAGTCTGATTCAGTGTTTGATCATGTAGGAGACATGTCCAGTCTGATTCAGAGTTTGATCATGTCTCCTGTCCAGTCTGATTCAGAGTTTGATCATGTCTCCTGTCTTCTCCAGGCGTGTATAGATGAGAATGCAGAGATGGTCCAGTTCCTGGTGGAGAGTGGGAGTGATGTGAACCGGGGGGACAACGAGGGATGGACTCCCCTCCACGCTTCTGCCTCCTGTGGGTTCATACAAATCACCAAGTGGGTCCTCTCTCTTCTCTAATGTTACGTCATACCTGCTTCGTCCTGGGGACGCTACACAGACGAACATCATACCTGTGTTTCTTCGTCCCAAATGGATGCACATTGTAGACCCCCCCCCCCTTAGCACTACACAGACGATTCCACTAATCAACTCATCATCAATGTCTTTGATTAGTGAAATCAGATGTGTTCGTATTAGGGCATAAAAACTAAACAATGTACACCCATTTGTGTCCTCAGCAACAGGATAAGAAACCCTACTGAACTGTACAATACATTGACATAGATGTGATGCTGTGTAATGTTACTATACAATAGTACACCAAAAAGTGTCACTTTGAGTGTGTACTGCAGCCTGATAGCTGATGGGTGTCTGTTTGTTCTGAATAGCCAACTCCTATGGTCATGGTCTCACACCGTCTGGCAGTAAATAGCATGACCATGAGAGGTAACGTCAGCACTAACACATCTACACAGCTGATGATCACATCTGATGAACTTCAATTCCCGAGCTCGTTCTCTCCGTGTACAAGTATAGCTGTGTGGACTAGGAACCTTTCTGTGTGGACTAGGAACCTTTCTGCGTGGACTAGGAACCTTTCTGCGTGGACTAGGAACCTTTCTGCGTGGACTAGGAACCTTTCTGCGTGGACTAGGAACCTTTCTGCGTGGACTAGGAACCTTTCTGCGTGGACTAGGAACCATTCTGTGTAGACTAGGAACCTTTCTGTGCTTGGTGTAGGAACCGTTCTGTGTGTGGGAACCGTTCTGGGTGTGGGAACCGTGGGAACCGTTCTGGGTGTGGGAACCGTTCTGGGTGTGGGAACCGTTCTGTGTGTAGGAACCTTTATAATATGTGTGTATGTTGCAGGTACCTGATAGAGCACGGTGCACGTGTGGGGGCGGTGAACAGTGAAGGAGAGCTTCCTCTGGATGTTGCCACTGAGGATGCTATGGAGAGACTGCTGAAGGGAGAGATCAAGAAACAAGGTATGAACTGTTATGTAGGGTCTATGTAGGCTACATTTGAAGAGAGAGATCTAGAAACATAAGAACTGTTATGTAGTGTCTATATAGGCTACATTTGAAGAGAGATCTAGAAACATAAGAACTGTTATGTAGGGTCTATGTAGGCTACATTTGAAGAGAGATCAAGAAACATGATATGAACTGTTATGTAGTGTCTCTGTAGGCTACATTTGAAGAGAGAGATCTAGAAACATATGCACTTATGTAGTGTCTATATAGGCTACATTTGAAGAGATCTAGAAACATGATATGAACTGTTATGTAGTGTCTATATAGGCTACATTTGAAGAGAGAGATCTAGAAACATATGCACTTATGTAGTGTCTATATAGGCTACATTTGAAGAGAGATCAAGAAGCATGATATGAACTGTTATGTAGTGTGTATATAGGCTACATTTGAAGAGATCTAGAAACATGATATGAACTGTTATGTAGTGTGTATATAGGCTACATTTGAAGAGAGATCTAGAAACATGATATGAACTGTTATGTAGTGTCTATGTAGGCTACATTTGAAGAGAGATCTAGAAACATGATATGAACTGTTATGTAGTGTCTATGTAGGCTAAATTTGAAGAGAGATCTAGAAACATGATATGAACTGTTATGTAGTGTCTATGTAGGCTACATTTTTTTCTATTTTTTATTTATTTCACCTTTATTTAACCAGGTAGGCTAGTTGAGAACACCTTTATTTAACCAGGTAGGTTAGTTGAGAACACCTTTATTTAACCAGGTAGGCTAGTTGAGAACACCTTTATTTAACCAGGTAGGCCAGTTGAGAACACCTTTATTTAACCAGGTAGGTTAGTTGAGAACACCTTTATTTAACCAGGTAGGCTAGTTGAGAACACCTTTATTTAACCAGGTAGGCTAGTTGAGAACACCTTTATTTAACCAGGTAGGCTAGTTGAGAACACCTTTATTTAACCAGGTAGGCTAGTTGAGAACACCTTTATTTAACCAGGTAGGCTAGTTGAGAACACCTTTATTTAACCAGGTAGGCTAGTTGAGAACACCTTTATTTAACCAGGTAGGCTAGTTGAGAACACCTTTATTTAACCAGGTAGGCTAGTTGAGAACACCTTTATTTAACCAGGTAGGCTAGTTGAGAACACCTTTATTTAACCAGGTAGGCTAGTTGAGAACAAGTTCTCATTTGCAACTGCGACCTGGCCAAGATAAAGCATAGCAGTGTGAACAGACAACACAGAGTTACACATGGAGTAAACAATTAACAAGTCAATAACACAGTAGACAAAAAAAGGGGAGTCTATATACATTGTGTGCAAAAGGCGTGAGGAGGTTGGCGAATAATTACAATTTAGCAGATTAACACTGGAGTGATAAATGATCAGATGGTCATGTACAGGTAGAGATATTGGTGTGCAAAAGAGCAGAAAAGTACATAAATAAACAGTATGGGGATGAGGTAGGTAAAATTGGGTGGGCTATTTACTGATAGACTATGTACAGCTGCAGCGATCGGTTAGCTGCTCAGATAGCAGATGTTTGAAGTTGGTGAGGGAGATAAAAGTCTCCAACTTCAGCGATTTTTACAATTCGTTCCAGTCACAGGCAGCAAATAACTGGAACGAAAGGCGGCCAAATGAGGTGTTGGCTTTAGGGATGATCAGTGAGATACACCTGCTGGAGCGCCACCTGTTAGGTGGTGTCTATATAGGCTACATTTGAAGAGAGAGATCAATAAACATGATATGAACTGTTATGTAGTGTCTATGTAGGCTACATTTGAAGAGAGAGATCAAGAAACATGATATGAACTGTTATGTAGTGTCTATGTAGGCTACATTTGAAGAGATCTAGAAACATATGAACTGTTATGTAGTGTCTATGTAGGCTACATTTGAAGAGAGATCTAGAAACATATGAACTGTTATGTAGTGTCTCTGTAGGCTACATTTGAAGAGAGATCTAGAAACATGATATGAACTGTTATGTAGTGTCTATGTAGGCTACATCTAGAAGCAGGGTAACTATGAATTGTTATGTAGTGTCTATGTAGGCTACATCTAGAAGCAGGGTAACTATGAATTGTTGTGTAGTGTCTATGTAGGCTACATCTAGAAGCAGGGTAACTATGAATTGTTATGTAGTGTCCATGTAGGCTACATCTAGAAGCAGGGTAACTATGAATTGTTATGTAGTGTCTCTGTAGGCTACATCTAGAAGCAGGGTAACTATGAATTGTTATGTAGTGTCTATGTAGGCTACATCTAGAAGCAGGGTAACTATGAATTGTTATGTAGTGTCTATGTAGGCTACATCTAGAAGCAGGGTAACTATGGTAACTATGAATTGTTATGTAGTGTCTATGTAGGCTACATCTAGATGCAGGGTAACTATGAATTGTTATGTAGTGTCTATGTAGGCTACATCTAGAAGCAGGGTAACTATGAATTGTTATGTAGTCTGCGTGTTACATAACGTGGCTGCTGGACTGAGTAAAACGTGTGGTAAATTATTTAATCTCCCCTCTGTGTGTGTCCCTAACTATCTCAATGTAGCCTTGTTTAATCTCCCCTCTGTGTGTGTCCCTAACTATCTCAATGTAGTTTAATCTCCCCTCTGTGTGTGTCCCTAACTATCTCAATGTAGCCTTGATTTAATCTCCCCTCTGTGTGTGTCCCTAACTATCTCAATGTAGCCTTGTTTAATCTCCCCTCACTATGCCCGTCTCTCTCTGTCCCCAGGGGTGGATGTAGATCTGGCGAGGAGGGAAGAGGAGCGGGTGATGCTGGCGGATGCCAACGCGGTGCTGGCAGGAAGTGGCGTGCTGACACCTCACCCCAACACCAATGCCACAGCGCTGCACGTGGCCGCGGCCAAGGGCTACATAGAGGTCATGAAGTGAGTCGGGTGCTAGTCGGCGAGTCAGGTGCTAGTCAGGTGCTAGGACGGGTGCTAGCCGGCGAGTCAGGTGCTAGCCGGCGAGTCAGGTGCTAGTCAGGTGCTAGTCAGGTGCTAGACGGCAAGTCAGGTGCTAGTCGGCGAGTCAGGTGCTAGTCGGCGATTAGTGCTAGACTCAGACTTAGTGCTGACTCAGGTGCTAGGCGGCAAGTCAGGTGCTAGTCGGCGAGTCAGGTGCTAGTCGGCGATTAGTGCTAGACTCAGACTTAGTGCTGACTCAGGTGCTAGGCGGCGAGTCAGGTGCTAGTCGGCTAGTCAGGTGCTAGTCGGGTGCTAGACAGCGAGTCAGGTGCTAGACGGCGAGTCAGGTGCTAGACGGCGATTAGTGCTAGACTCAGACTTAGTGCTGACTCAGGTGCTAGGCGGCGAGTCAGGTGCTAGTCGGCTAGTCAGGTGCTAGTCGGGTGCTAGACAGCGAGTCAGGTGCTAGACGGCGAGTCAGGTGCTAGTCGGCGATTAAGGTGCGAGTCAGGTGCTAGACGGCGAGTCAGGTGCTAGACGGCGAGTCAGGTGCTAGATGGCGAGTCAGGTGCAAGTCGGCGAGTCAGGTGCTAGACGGCGAGTCGGGTGCTAGACGGCGAGTCGGGTGCTAGACGGCGAGTCGGGTGCTAGTCGGCGAGTCGGGTGCTAGACGGCGAGTCGGGTGCTAGACGGCGAGTCGGGTGCTAGACGGCGAGTCGGGTGCTAGTCGGCGAGTCGGGTGCTAGTCGGCGAGTCGGGTGCTAGACTGCGAGTCGGGTGCTAGTCGGTGAGTCGGGTGCTAGTCGGCGAGTCGGGTGCTAGTCGGCGAGTCGGGTGCTAGTCGGCGAGTCGGGTGCTAGACGGCGAGTCGGGTGCGAGTCAGGTGCTAGACGGCGAGTCAGGTGCTAGTCGGCGAGTCGGGTGCTAGTCGGCGAGTCGGTGCTAGTCGGCGAGTCGGGTGCTAGTCGGCGAGTCGGGTGCTAGTCGGCGAGTCGGGTGCTAGACGGCGAGTCGGGTGCTAGACGGCGAGTCGGGTGCTAGTCGGCGAGTCGGGTGCTAGTCGGCGAGTCGGGTGCTAGTCGGGTGCGGTGCTAGTCGGGTGCTAGTCGGGTGCGGCGAGTCGGGTGCTAGACGGCGAGTCGGGTGCGAGTCAGGTGCTAGACGGCGAGTCAGGTGCTAGTCGGCGAGTCAGGTGCTAGTCGGCGAGTCGGGTGCTAGTCGGCGAGTCGGGTGCGAGTCAGGTGCTAGTCGGCGAGTCAGGTGCTAGTCGGCGAGTCAGGTGCTAGTCGGCGAGTCAGGTGCTAGTCGGCGAGTCAGGTGTTAGTCGGGTGCTAGTCGGCGAGTCGGGTGCTAGTCGGCGAGTCGGGTGCTAGTCAGGTGCTAGACGGCAAGTCAGGTGCTAGACGGCAAGTCAGGTGCTAGTCAGGTGCTAGTCGGTGAATCAGGTGCTAGTCGGCGAGTCGGGTGCTAGACGGGAGCTAGTCGGGTGCTTTGTTGTAGAGTCGGCGTTGTAGTCGGGTGCTAGACTCATTTGTTTTAATCGGGTGCTAGTCTCATTTGTTGTAGAATCGGGTGCTCATTTGTCGGAGAGTGCTCAGTCGGGTGCTCAGTTTTAGAAGTGCGGGTGCTAGTTGTAGACGAGTGCTCATTTGGTGCTCATTCGGCTCATTTGTCAGGTGCTCATTTGTTTTAGGCGAGTCAGGTGCTAGTCGGATGCTAGACGGAGAGCTCAGGTGCTAGTCGGTGAGTTTTAGAGGTGCTCATTTGTGCTAGATGGCATTTGTTTTAGTCAGGTGCTAGTCAGGTGCTAGTCGGCGAGTCAGGTGCTAGTCAGGTGCTAGTCGGCGAGTCAGGTGCTAGACTGCGATTTGTTTTAGAGAGTGCTCATTTGTTGTAGAGAGTGCTCATTTGTTTTAGAGAGTGCTCATTTGTTTTAGAGAGTGCTCATTTGTTTTAGAGAGTGCTCATTTGTTGTAGAGAGTGCTCATTTGTTTTAGAGAGTGCTCATTTGTTTTAGAGAGTGCTCATTTGTTTTAGAGAGTGCTCTTTTGTTTTAGAGAGTGCTCATTTGTTTTAGAGAGTGCTCATTTGTTGTAGAGAGTGCTCATTTGTTGTAGAGAAGTGCTCAGAGAGTGTTTTAGAGAGTGCTCATTTGTTGTAGAGAGTGCTCATTTGTTGTAGAGAGTGCTCATTTGCTGTAGAGAGTGCTCATTTGTTGTAGAGAGTGCTCATTTGTTTTAGAGAGTGCTCATTTGTTGTAGAGAGTGCTCATTTGCTGTAGAGTGCTCATTTGTTGTAGAGAGTGCTCATTTGTTGTAGAGAGTGCTCATTTGTTGTAGAGAGTGCTCATTTGTTTTAGAGAGTGCTCATTTGTTTTAGAGAGTGCTCATTTGTTTTAGAGAGTGCTCATTTGTTTTAGAGAGTGCTCATTTGTTTTAGAGAGTGCTCATTTGTTTTAGAGAGTGCTCATTTGTTTTAGAGAGTGCTCATTTGTTGTAGAGAGTGCTCATTTGTTTTAAAGATTGCTCATTTGTTGTAGAGAGTGCTCATTTGTTTTAGAGAGTGCTCATTTGTTTTAGAGAGTGCTCATTTGTTGTAGAGAGTGCTCATTTGTTTTAGAGAGTGCTCATTTGTTGTAGAGTGCTCATTTGTTTTAGAGAGTGCTCATTTTAGATACCATTGCTCCTAAAGTGCAAAACCGTTCTGATCTGGGACACGGCCAGAGATAATAACCTGACCTGCTGAACTGCTGCCACTGTGTCTTTGATGTATCTAGTTTTGTACCACAGTAGACCAGCAAACAGCTGCTGTTAGTCATCCTCCTGTCCTCGTGTCCTCCCTTCCTCCTGTCCTGTTGTCCTCCTGTCCTGTTGTCCTCCCATCCTGTTGTCCTCCTGTCCTGTTGTCCTCATGTCCTCTTGTCCTGTTGTCCTCCCATCCTGTTGTCCTCTTGTCTTGTCCTATGTCCTCTTGTCCACCCGTCCTCGTGTGGTTCTTGTCCTCCCATCCTCGTGTCCTCTTGTCCTCCCATCCTTGTGTCCTCCCGTCCTGTTGTCCGCATGTCCTGTTGTCCTCGTGTCCTCCCATCCCGTGTCCTCTTGTCCTCCCATCCTCATGTCTTCTTGTCCTCTTGTCCTCCCATCCTCGTGCTCTCTTGTACTCCCGTCCTCGTGTGGTTCTTGTCCTCCCATCCTCGTGTCTTCTTGTCCTTTGTCCTCCCATCCTCGTGTCCTCCCATCCTGTTGTCCTCGTGTCCTCCTGTTCTGTTGTCCTCGTGTTCTCTTGTCCTCCCGTCCTCGTGTTTTCCCATCCTCATGTCTTCTTGTCCTCCCGTCCTCATGTCTTCTTGTCCTCCCATCCTCGTGTCCTCTTGTCCTCCCATCCTCGTGTCTTCTTGTCCTCCCATCCTCGTGTCTTCTTGTCCTCCCATCCTCGTGTCTTGTCCTCCCATCCTCGTGTCTTCTTGTCCTCCCATCCTCGTGTCCTCCCATCCTCGTGTCCTCCCATCCTCGTGTGGTTCTTTTCCTCCCATCCTCGTGTGGTTCTTTTCCTCCCATCCTCGTGTGGTTCTTTTCCTCCCATCCTCGTGTGGTTATTTTCCTCCCATCCTCGTGTGGTTCTTGTCCTCCCATCCTCGTGTCTTCTTGTCCTCCCATCCGCATGTCTTCTTGTCCTCCCATCCTCGTGTCTTCTTGTCCTCCCATCCTCATGTCTTGTCCTCCCATCCTCATGTCTTGTCCTCCCATCCTCGTGTGGTTCTTGTCCTCCCATCCTCGTGTCTTCTTGTCCTCCCATCATGTCTTGTCCTCCCATCCTCATGTCCTCCCATCCTCGTGTCTTCTTGTCTTCCCATCCTCGTGTCCTCCCATCCTCGTGTTCTCCCATCCTTGTGTGGTTCTTTTCCTCCCATCCTCGTGTCCTCCCGTCCTCGTGTCTTCTTGTCCTCCCATCCTCATGTCTTCTTGTCCTCCCATCCTCGTGTCCTCCCGTCCTCGTGTCTTCTTGTCCTCCCATCCTCGTGTGGTTCTTGTCCTCCCATCCTCGTGTTCTCCCGTCCTCGTGTCTTCTTGTCCTCCCATCCTCATGTCTTGTCCTCCCGTCCTCCCATCCTCGTGTCTTCTTGTCCTCGTGTCTTGTCCTCCCGTCCTCGTGTCCTCCCATCCTCGTGTCTTGTCCTCCCGTCCTCGTGTCCTCCCATCCTCGTGTCTTCTTGTCCTCCCGTCCTCGTGTCCTCCCATCCTCGTGTCTTCTTGTCCTCCCATCCTCGTGTCCTCCCGTCCTCGTGTCTTCTTGTCCTCCCATCCTCATGTCTTGTCCTCCCGTCCTCGTGTCCTCCCATCCTCGTGTCTTCTTGTCCTCCCATCCTCGTGTCCTCCCATCCTCGTGTCCTCCCATCCTCGTGTGGTTATTTTCCTCCCATCCTCGTGTGGTTCTTGTCCTCCCGTCCTCGTGTCCTCCCGTCCTCGTGTCTTCTTGTCCTCCCATCCTCATGTCTTGTCCTCCCGTCCTCGTGTCCTCCCATCCTCGTGTCTTCTTGTCCTCCCATCCTCGTGTCCTCCCGTCCTCGTGTCTTCTTGTCCTCCCATCCTCGTGTGGTTCTTGTCCTCCCATCCTCGTGTCCTCCCGTCCTCGTGTCTTCTTGTCCTCCCATCCTCATGTCTTGTCCTCCCATCCTCGTGTCCTCCCGTCCTCGTGTCTTCTTGTCCTCCCATCCTCGTGTGGTTCTTGTCCTCCCGTCCTCGTGTCTTCTTGTCCTCCCATCCTCATGTCTTGTCCTCCCATCCTCGTGTCCTCCCGTCCTCGTGTCTTCTTGTCCTCCCATCCTCATGTCTTGTCCTCCCATCCTCGTGTCCTCCCGTCCTCGTGTCCTCCCATCCTCGTGTGGTTCTTGTCCTCCCATCCTCGTGTCCTCCCGTCCTCGTGTCTTCTTGTCCTCCCATCCTCATGTCCTCCCATCCTTGTGTCCTCCCGTCCTGTTGTCCTCCCATCCTCGTGTTTCCTCTCTATCACCTCTATCTATTCAACCCCCCCACAGGGTCCTGCTCCAGTGTGGTCTGGATTTGGACAGTGGTGATGTGGATGGCTGGACAGCCCTGCACGCTGCTGCTCACTGGGGACAGCAGGAGGTGTGTTCTCTGCTGGCTGACAACCTGTGTGACATGGCTGCACTCAACAACGTGGTGAGTTGGAGATGAGACACACACTGATGTACTCTCTCACACACACACACACACACACACACACACACACACACACACACACACACACACACACTGATGTACTCTCTCACACACACACACACACACACACACACACACACACACACACACACAGAGAAGCTCAGTCCGACAGAGTAACACCTCTACTACATTCTGACTCAACAGACATTGATAATGTCAACATCTCACATGGCACCCTATTCCCTATATAGTGCAAAAAAGTAGTGTACTATATAGGGAATAGGGTGCCATTTGGGACATACTATGTTAAATGACATGTATTACAGTGAATGTGTGTCCTTGTTCCAGGGACAAACCCCTATAGAGGTAGCAGATGACACCCTAGTGGACTCTGGTGCTCTACATTAAACCATGTGTGTCCTTGTTCCAGGGACAAACCCCTTTAGAGGTAGCAGATGACACCCTAGTGGACACTCTGGAGCAGCTGACTAAGAAACAGAACGCTGTGAGTCTCTGTTTATGTCCCAAATGCCACCCTATTCCCTATATGGGGCGCTACCTCTATCTCTGAGTGACCTTATATAGCTAGAGTACATGATCTCTCTCTGTCTCTCTCTCTCTCTCTCTCTCTCTCTCACCCACTCACTTTCTCTCTCTGTCTGTCCCTCTGTCTGTCTCTCTGTCTCTCGCTTTCTCTCTGTCTCTCGCTTTCTCTCTGTCTCTGCTCTCTCTCACTTTGTCTGTCTGTCTGTCTCTGTCTGTCTGTCTCTCTCTCTCTCTGTCTCTCTCAGCATGCCACTGGTTGAATTCTTTCCCTATTTATGTCTCTATCCAAACATTGTGTTGACTTTTGACCTTTACTGTGTCTTCATTGTCCTGTCCTACTGAAGTGTGTTGTGTTCTGTGGTTCATTGAAATATATTACAGTACCAGTCAAAACTATGAAACAACACATATGGAATCATGTAGTAACCAAAAACGTGCAAATATATATATATATATATATATTTTAGGTTCTTCAAAGTAGCCACCCTTTGCCTTGATGACAGCTTTTCACACTCTTGGCATTCTCTCAACCAGCTTCACCTGGAATGCTTTTCCAACAGTCTTTAAGGAGTTCCCACATATGCTGAGCACTTGTTGGCTGCTTTTGCTTCACTCTGCGGTCCAACTCATCCCAAACCATCTCAATTGGGTTTAGGTCAGGTGATTGTGGAGGCCAGGTCATTTGATGCAGCACTCCATCACTCTCCTTCTTGGTCAAATAGCCCTTACACAGCCTGGAGTTGTGTTGGGTTATTGTCCTGTTGAAAACAAATGATAGTCCCACTATGCGCAAACAAGATGGGATGGCGTAATGCTGCAGAATGCTGTGATAGCCATGCTGGTAAAGTGTGCATTGAATTTTAAATAAATCACTTTAGACAGTTTCACCAGTAAAGCACCCCCAGACCATAACACCACCTCCTCCATGCTTCACGATGGGAACCACACATGCGGAGATCGTCCGTTTGCCTACTCTGCTTCTCACAAAGACATGGCGGTTGGAACCAAAAATCATTTCTTTGTCAGTGGGCAAACGTACAAAATCAGCAGGGCATCAAATACTTTTTTTTTTACCTCACTGTATATATACACACATATATATATATACACAATACCAGTCAAAAGATAGGACACACCTACTCATTTCAGGGTTGTCTTTATTTTTACTATTTTCTACATTGTAGAATAATAGTGAAGACATCAAAACTATGACATAGCACATATGGAATCATGTAGTAACCAAAAAACTGTTAAACAAATCAAAATATATTTCATTTTTGGGATTCTTCAAAGTATCCTTCCTTTGCCTTGATGACAGCTTTGCACACTCTTGGCATTCTCTCAACCAGCTTCATAAGGCACCTGGAATGCACTTCAATTAACAGGTGTGCCTTGTTAAAATGTTAATTTGTGGAATTTCTTTCCTTCTTAATGCGTTTGAGGCAATCAGTTGTGTTGTGACAATGTAGGGGTGATATTCAGAAGATAGCTCTATTTGGTAAAATACCAAGTCCATATAATGACAAGAACAGCTCAAATAAGCAAAGAGCAATGACAGTCCACCATTACTTTAAGACATGAAGGTCAGTCAATATGGAAAATTTCAAGAACTTTGAAAGTTTCTTCAAGTGTAAAAACCATATGATGAAACTGTCTCTCATGAGGACCGCCACAGGAAAGGAAGGCCCAGAGTTACCTCTGCTGCAGAGGATAAGTTCATTAGAGTTACCTGCTTCAGAAATTGCAGCCCAATGCTTCAGAGTCCAAGTAACAGACACATCTCAACATCAACTGTTCAAAGGAGACTGTATGAATCAGGCCTTCATGGTCGAATAGCTGCAAAGAAACCACTACTAAAGGACACCAATAATAATTGACTTGCTTGGTATAAGAAACACGAGCAATGGACATTAGACCGGTGGAAATCTGTCCTTTGGTCTGATGAATCCAAATTTGAGATTTTTGGTTCCTTTCCCCTCTCTTCCCCCTCCTCATGATGACCAGTCTATAATTGTAATGGTAGGTTTATTTGAACAGGGAGAGACAGAATAACAACAATGTTATAAATTGATTTGCATTTTAATGAGGGAAATAAGTATTTGACCCCTCTACAAAACATGACTTAGTACTTGGTGGCAAAACCCTTGTTGGCAATCACAGAGGTCAGACGTTTCTTGTAGTTGGCCACCAGGTTCGCACGCATCTCAGGAGGGATTTTGTCCCACTCCTCTTTGCAGATCTTCTCCAAGTCATTAAGGTTTCGAGGCTGACGTTTGGCAACTTGAACCTTCAGCTCCCTCCACAGATTTTCTATGGGATTAAGGTCTGGAGACTGGCCACTCCAGGACCTTAATGTGCTTCTTCTTGAGCCACTCCTTTGTTGCCTTGGCCGTGTGTTTTGGGTCATTGTCATGCTGGAATACCCATCCACGACCCATTTCCAATGCCCTGGCTGAGGGAAGGAGGTTCTCACCCAAGATTTGACGGCACAAGGCCTCGTCCATCATCCCTTTGATACAGTGAAGTTGTCCTGTCCCCTTAACAGAAAAACACCCCCAAAGCATAATGTTTCCACCTCCATGTTTGACGGTGGGGATGGTGTTCTTGGGGTCATAGGCAGCATTCCTCCTCCTCCAAACACGGCAAGTTGAGTTGATACCAAAGAGCTCCATTTTGGTCTCATCTGACCACAACACTTTCACCCAGTTGTCCTCTGAATCATTCAGATGTTCATTGGCAAACTGCAGACGGGCATGTATATGTGCTTTCTTGAGCATGGGGACCTTGCGGGCGCTGCAGGATTTCAGTCCTTCACGGCATAGTGTGTTACCAATTGTTTTCTTGGTGACTATGGTCCCAGCTGCCTTGAGGTCATTGACAAGATCCTTCCGTGTAGTTCTGGGCTGATTCCTCACCGTTCTCATGATCATTGCAACTCCACGAGGTGAGATCTTGCATGGAGCCCCAGGCCGGAGGGAGATTGACAGTTCTTTTGTGTTTCTTCCATTTGAGAATAATCTCACCAACTGTTGTCACCTTCTCACCAAGCTGCTTGGCGATGGTCTTGTAGCCCATTCCAGCCTTGTGTAGGTCTACAATCTTGTCCCTGACATCCTTGGAGAGCTCTTTGGTCTTGGTCATGATGGAGAGTTTGGAATCTGATTGATTGCTTCTGTGGACAGGTGTCTTTTATACAGGTAACAAACTGAGATTAGGAGCACTCCCTTTAAGAGTGTGCTCCTAATCTCAGCTCATTGCCTGTGTAAAAGACACCTGGGAGCCAGAAATCTTTCTGATTGAAAGGGGGTCAAATACCTATTTCCCTCATTAAAATTCAAATCAATTTATAACATTTTTGACGTGCGTTTTTCACAATGTGATTTTCAGGATTTTGTTTCTCATTTTGTCTGTCATAGTTGAAGTGTACCTATGATGAAAATTACAGGCCTCATCTTTTTAAGTGGGAGAACTTGCACAATTGGTGGCTGACTAAATACTTTTTTGCCCCACTGTACATGTGTATATATAAATATATATAAATAGTTTATCAATGTATATATCTCTGTATAGCTCTTCCTGTGTATTTACTCTGTCTCTCTGTCTCTCTCTGTAGTTGCGTACAGAGAAAGCCAAGCTGTCCCAGCCTCCGGTCATTGAAACCAGTCCTTCTATCAATATGGCACCAGTTAGACCACGCAGGTCAGTGCCCCAGCATGTCTCATACTGACCCGTCTCTGTTACTGACCCGTCTCTGTTACTGACCCGTCTCTGTTACTGACCCGTCTCTGTTACTGACCCGTCTCTGTTAATAACCCGTCTCTGTTACTGACCCGTCTCTGTTACTGACTGACCCGTCTCTGTTACTGACCCGTCTCTGTTACTGACCCGTCTCTGTGACTGACCCGTCTCTGTGACTGACCCGTCTCTGTTACTGACCCGTCTCTGTTACTGACCCGTCTCTGTTACTGACTGACCCGTCTCTGTGACTGACCCGTCTCTGTGACTGACCCGTCTCTGTTACTGACCCGTCTCTGTTACTGACTGACCCGTCTCTGTTACTGACCCCGTCTCTGTTACTGACTGACCCGTCTCTGTTACTGACCCGTCTCCGTTACTGACTGACCCGTCTCTGTTACTGACTCCCGTCTCTGTTACTGACCCGTCTCTGTTACTGACCCGTCTCTGTTACTGACTGACCCGTCTCTGTTACTGACTGACCCGTCTCTGTTACTGACTGACCCGTCTCTGTTACTGACCCGTCTCCGTTACTGACTTACCCGTCTCTGTTAGTGACTCCCGTCTCTGTTACTGACTGACCCGTCTCTGTTACTGACTGACCCGTCTCTGTTACTGACTGACCCGTTTCTGTTACTGACCCGTCTCTGTTACTGACTGACCCGTCTCTGTTACTGACTGACCCGTCTCTGTTAATGACCCGTCTCTGTTAATGACCCGTCTCTGTTACTGACCCGTCTCTGTTACTGACCCGTCTCTGTTACTGACCCGTCTCTGTTACTGACTGACCCGTCTCTCTTACTGACTGACCCGTCTCTCTTACTGACCCGTCTCTGTTACTGACCCAGGAATCACTGATACTGAACCACACAGCATTAGGTAGTACACCTTTCTACCAACAGCATGATGTAACCTGAACCAGACATAATGTACAACATTACCATCCTAATGGCACAAATCACTGAATCAGCCCTTTGTGTTTTACTGATCTGAATCACTGAATCAGCCCTTTGTGTTTTACTGGCCTGAATCACTGAATCAGCCCTTTGTGTTTTACTGGCCTGAATCACTGAATCAGCCCTTTGTGTTTTACTGGCCTGAATCACTGAATCAGCCCTTTGTGTTTTACTGGCCTGAATCACTGAATCAGCCCTTTGTGTTTTACTGGCCTGAATCACTGAATAAGCCCTTTGTGTTTTACTGGCCTGAATGTGTTTTACTGTTTGTATTTCACCAGTGTCAGCTGCCTTGCGAGCTAGTCACTCCATCCTCACACTGCCACAGGAGTGATATGGATGGAGGAGGAGAACCAACCTAGTCACGCCCTCCTCTAGTCACGCCCTCCTCTAGTCAAACCCTTCCCTAGTCACTCCCTCCTCACACTGCCACAGGAGTGATATGGATGGAGGAGGAGAACCAACCTAGTCACGCCCTCCTCTAGTCACGCCCTCCCCTAGTCACCCCCTCCTCTAGTCCTCTAGTCACGCCCCCCTCTAGTCCTCTAGTCACGCCCTCCTCTAGTCACGCCCCCCTCTAGTCCTCTAGTCACACCCTCCTCTAGTCACGCCCTCCTCTAGTCACGCCCCCCTCTAGTCCTCTAGTCACACCCTCCTCTAGTCACACCCTCCCCTAGTCCTCTAGTCACGCCCTCCCCTAGTCACACCCTCCTCTAGTCAAACCCTCCCCTAGTCACACCCTCCTCTATTAACGCACTCCTCTAGTCAAACCCTCCTCTAGTCACTCCCTCCTCACACTGGGTTGGTTTTCCAGATGTTTGTTGCTATGGCGATGTATGTTTGGAAACCTACATCAAAGAGATATTTTCTGGATTGTTGTTGTTACACATCTGTTAAATGTTGGTCCAGTTTCCAGCCCAGATTCCGACACAGTCGACATCCTGCTTTGTTTTTGCCCACACACACTCTGGTTTGCTGCACCCTGAGTGATCGCCCTCACTGATTGCCTCCTGCATGCCTACCTGTCATCCTATCCCCGCCCCCCTGCCCCTCCCCTGCAGGACCTCAATCTCTCGTATGAGCAGCAGGGAGAAGATCTGCCTCCACGAGAGAGAGAAGCACCCTCCCCCTGCCCTGACCAGCAGCCCAGCCGAAGAAGAAGAGGAGGAGGGAGGACAAGGCCAGCCTGGGACGCAGGGACAGGGCCAGCCTGGGACTCAGGAACCGGGCCAGCCTGGGACGCAGGGGACACAGGGACAGGGCAAGGCCTCCAGCAGCTCCAGTTCAGAAGAGGAGGATGACGAATCTGAGAGTGATGCTGAATCAGGTAAGAGACTGAGTTTACTTCCCAAGTGGCCCCCTATTCCCTATATAGTGCACTACTTTTGACCAGGGCCCTGAGGGACACTCTGAAGATTTATAATACACACTTTTTTTCGGGGGCTCGATTCAGGAAGTAAACTGAAATTCCAATTCTCGCTTATTATCTCCAACCATTCGAAGAAAAGGCAGTTATTCTTTAATGGTATTGGTTCCATACACCAATACTTCGGGGCGGCAGGGTAGTCTAGTGGTTAGAGTGTAGAGGTGGCAGGGTAGTCTAGTGGTTAGAGTGTAGAGGTGGCAGGGTAGCCTAGTGGTTAGAGTGTAGAGGTGGCAGGGTAGCCTAGTGGTTAGAGTGTAGAGGTGGCAGGTAGCCTAGTGGTTAGAGTGTAGAGGTTGCAGGGTAGCATAGTGGTTACAGTGTAGAGGCGGCAGGGTAGTCTAGTGGTTAGAGTGTAGAGGTGGCAGGGTAGCCTAGTGGTTAGAGTGTAGAGGTGGCAGGTAGCCTAGTGGTTAGAGTGTAGAGGTGGCAGGGTAGCCTAGTGGTTAGAGTGTAGAGGTGGCAGGGTAGCCTAGTGGTTAGAGTGTAGAGGTGGCAGGGTAGCCTAGTGGTTAGAGTGTAGAGGTGGCAGGGTAGTCTAGTGGTTAGAGTGTAGAGGTGGCAGGGTAGCCTAGTGGTTAGAGTGTAGAGGCGGCAGGGTAGCCCTAGTGGTTAGAGTGTAGAGGGTGGCAGGGTTAGTAGCCTAGTGGTTAGAGTGTAGAGGTGGCAGGTAGCCTAGTGGTTAGAGTGTAGAGGTGGCAGGGTAGCCTAGTGGTTAGAGTGTAGAGGCGGCAGGTAGCCTAGTGGTTAGAGTGTAGAGGTGGCAGGGTAGCCTAGTGGTTAGAGTGTAGAGGTGGCAGGGTAGCCTAGTGGTTAGAGTGTAGAGGTGGCAGGGTAGCCTAGTGGTTAGAGTGTAGAGGTGGCAGGGTAGCCTAGTGGTTAGAGTGTAGAGGTGGCAGGTAGTCTAGTGGTTAGAGTGTAGAGGTGGCAGGGTAGCCTAGTGGTTAGAGTGTAGAGGTGGCAGGGTAGCCTAGTGGTTAGAGTGTAGAGGTGGCAGGGTAGCCTAGTGGTTAGAGTGTAGAGGTGGCAGGGTAGCCTAGTGGTTAGAGTGTAGAGGTGGCAGGGTAGCCTAGTGGTTAGAGTGTAGAGGTGGCAGGGTAGCCTAGTGGTTAGAGTGTAGAGGTGGCAGGGTAGCCTAGTGGTTAGAGTGTAGAGGTGGCAGGGTTAGCCTAGTGGTTAGAGTGTAGAGGTGGCAGGGTAGCCTAGTGGTTAGAGTGTAGAGGTGGCAGGGTAGCCTAGTGGTTAGAGTGTAGAGGTGGCAGGGTGGCAGGTAGTCTAGTGGTTAGAGTGTAGAGGTGGCAGGGTAGCCTAGTGGTTAGAGTGTAGAGGTGGCAGGGTGGCAGGGTAGCCTAGTGGTTAGAGTGTAGAGGTGGCAGGGTAGCCTAGTGGTTAGAGTGTAGAGGTGGCAGGGTAGCCTAGTGGTTAGAGTGTAGAGGTGGCAGGGTAGCCTAGTGGTTAGAGTGTAGAGGTGGCAGGGTAGCCTAGTGGTTAGAGTGTAGAGGTGGCAGGTAGTCTAGTGGTTAGAGTGTAGAGGTGGCAGGGTAGCCTAGTGGTTAGAGTGTAGAGGTGGCAGGGTAGCCTAGTGGTTAGAGTGTAGAGGTGGCAGGGTAGCCTAGTGGTTAGAGTGTAGAGGTGGCAGGGTAGCCTAGTGGTTAGAGTGTAGAGGTGGCAGGGTAGCCTAGTGGTTAGAGTGTAGAGGTGGCAGGGTACCCTAGTGGTTAGAGTGTAGAGGTGGCAGGGTAGCCTAGTGGTTAGAGTGTAGAGGTGGCAGGGTAGCCTAGTGGTTAGAGTGTAGAGGTGGCAGGGTAGCCTAGTGGTTAGAATGTAGAGGTGGCAGGGTAGCCTAGTGGTTATAGTGTAGAGGTGGCAGGGTAGCCTAGTGGTTAGAGCGTTGGACTAGTAACCTGAAGGTTGCAAGTTCAAATCCCCGAGCTGACAAGGTACAAATCTGTCGTTCTGCCCCTGAACAGGCAGTTAACCCACTGTTCCTAGGCCGTCATTGAAAATAAGAATTTGTTCTTTAACTGACTTGCCTAGTTAAATAAAGGTTTAAAAAACAATAATGTTCTGGCACAGATGCTGTTGTTTTCATGGTCCCAGTCACATGGACTCACTGATCGGTTGTGTTGTTGTTGCAGAGAAAGCCAAAAACCGAGAGATCATCAACAACTTGAACAACAAATGCAACAGCTCCTCCACCCACGCTACCTCCACGGCAACCTCCACGGCAACCTCCACGGCAACCAGCACTTCAGGAGACCCGGCCAAAAAGGTACGACACAGCTTTTCTATTGCAGGTTTGAACAACAACAAAATTCTCTTTAGGAGATTGTAGCTCCTCATAATGGAATCGACTAAGACAGGTTTTAAACAAGCTCAGATTAACAACCTCTCTCTGCTATTGAATTCTGCTTGATCTGTGAACTCCTGAGAAATTGCCTTTAATATCGCTCTGGGAAGGCTGTTGATTTGAGTCGATTTGATTCCTCGCCCCCAAAGTGATGAGATTACTCAGAAAGTTA